>NW_024354499.1:5869514-6144473 GCF_902729225.1 Pteropus medius
CCCCACCCCCTGTGGGCTGTAGATGCACAAATAAAGCCCTCGCTGATAGCAGCGAGAGAGCCTGTCCTCGTCCCCTTCTGCCACTTGCAAAGAGTAATGTTCAAAGGCTGTCAGCTGTCGAAGCTGGCTATAAAGGGGGAAACGGAGATGGCTTTTGCTTTCTTTACCTTTTAGCTTTGTCTCCTTTTTTCATTCAGTTTGGAGACCACCCCATTAAAATTTTTCACTTCTATCGCTTCTCAGCCTTTCAGCTAGGATCAAGTGTAGTATATTTTTATCAGTTTAAAATTGTTCACTTCTGATATGTTTGCTAAAGGATCACCGAATCCTGCTCAAGTCTGATGGCCTGAATGCCACGTCTAGTAGAGAGTGCCAGATACGGAACCCTAGATTCTGTTGTCCCTGGGGCGAGGAGCTTTCCCATAGGATCCCATGCCTGGGCTACCTCAATTCAGATTGCCAGTGTGGTGGCTGATTCTAATTGTGAAAAAGAGAATCAAGGAAACTAGAAGGGCACGTGGGAGGGGAAACTATCCCCTCCTGCTTGAAATATTTGCCTGAAATTGATTCAGGGTCTCAGAGAGACGAGCATCCCCGCCATGCATAAAGACCTCAGCATTCTTTCTAGTTGATGACAACATCCTGTTAGGTCACTACAGAGGACAGCAGAGCGCCTACCTCTGGGCACAGTAGTGAAAACCCCACAGTCCTAACAGGGCTCCAGACGACTGTCTCAAACTTTCATCTCTGTTTTGTTTCACTTGCAAAGTGACCCTCTGGAAATGCCTGGGTGTGCATGGCTATCAGGGGTCCGCACACATTTGCATGTTTTACAAACGTGGGATTGCATTGTGTTTGGTAAACTGCTTTCCACTTGACATCTGTGGGTTGAAAGAGACCTAGTCCAGTCCCCTTCCCCAGCCCCTGTTGTGTGGGCCCCATTTCCAGGACCTGAGGTGAGGGCTGGGAGATTCCTGCTTCAGCAGGGGCTGACTCACTACTGGGTAACTATAAATATGCTTTCATCTCTTCTTATACAAATTCCATGTTAAATATAGAAAAATAGAAGACCGAAGTTTTAAAAATTATCTCAAATCCCACTACAAGAGAACCACATATTGCTTACAAACATTTTCTGAGGGTGTAAATACAACTATTATGAGCAGTACATGTATTTTTTTAAATGGATTAATACGGTAATACTTTGTTGTGATCTCTTTCACTAAATATATTTTTAAATACCAGTGATACAGAACTACATCTTTTTAAAGAGTTACTTAGCATTTCATTGTATGGATATAGAAGCATTTAATCATCCACATACTATTGAACTCTAAGCCCCACCCACGGAACTTCTTTCTCCTCTAAGAAGCATCCTAATTAATCCCTCTGCCACATGTCCTTAATTCCTAAAACCTTCCTGTGACATAGTTCCAGACTCTGTCCTACCTATTTTCCCTGACCCCTGTTCACACCTAGAGCATCCTTCTTTATATTGGGATCTCTAGGAATGAACACTGTCCCAGATGGCTTCTGGCTGGCCTAAGCCAAGCACAGAGACACCAAAGAGCCCCACATCTGGACACATCACTTTTATAAACACACACCAAGGTTTATTAACTTTTTAAGCAGCTGAAAGCTGTGTGGCTCAGTGAAAAGAACGTGGCTCCTTCATTTCCCAATCATGTCATGTGAGATTAGCCATTTCATCTACCTGTGTCATTTTCTTTATCTATAAAGCAAGCCGATTATACCACATAAGACTGATATGAGGATCTAAAATAATACTACAGTAAAAGTACCAGGTATTCGGAACATGGCAGGTAATAGAAGCTGCCATTATTACTCTTGGTACATACAAAACTTTAGGGCACTAAAGAGTTCGAGACTAGTCATCGACCACAGTAGTTAGGTGAACTACTGCCAAGTCAGGCCCCTCACCTCCAGGCTTTACGCACTTCATTTTGTGTTTTTAATTCTACACACAGCCTGCGAAGCTTAGTCATTTTAAATATACTATTTAACTCATCCTCCTATTTTGAATCTCAATTTCGTCATTATTGGTTTAGTCTACCCAGCTACGCAAACTTCTGCTGACGCTCTTGTGGGCTCCTTAACCTTGGAGAGCTGTCGTCTCTATGTCTCCCCTGCACACGGGGAAATAACAGGCGCTCACCATTGTGTGAGAGGAACCGAACCCTTTAACACCCCCGCGGCTTGGTGGTTCTGCTGAAGATATATCCAACGCACATAACCCGGTGTCCATTCCCATCAGAGCCACGGCCACCACAGAGGACACGAGAGCACCTCCCATAGAGAACACCATCAAAGCTTGTCAAAATCTAGATCCTTCCAACCCCACCCCCACTCCTATCCCTGGAAGCCTTGGCAGGTGCCTGCTTTTCTCTACCGAGAAGCCCAGTCCCAGACCCAGTGAACTTGACCAATTTCCCTTCCCTACACTTCAAACACTTTCCCGTATTTTCTTCCTTTTTCTTTACACACACCTGACGCATACTCATCCAGGCTAGCTGCCCTCCATCCCTCACATTTTCTCTTGGTTCCCACCCTTTGCTTCTCCTCTGGGACAGGCTTTATCAATTACCTGCTTTCTGCCCCTCACCATGCTCTCAGGTCCCTGGTCTGATCCCACTCTGCCCTCAGCTTACCACCTTTCTCACTTTTTCCTATCACTACTACATTTCTGCACGTGTAGGCAACCTCCTGGTTTCATCTTCCATACCACTCCGTCACCTGTGCCCTTGTCTCTCCAGAAAGATCTGTCTTCTAGACCAAAGATCCTGTCCTCGCTGACCCCTCCAAAGCCCCGACCCCCTGAAACGCTCCACTCTTGGGCTGTGCCATCAGTAGCATTCCATCGTCCCTGGGCCCTGAAGCCCTCTGCCCCTCTCATGGTCCCTTTATGTACGCCTGTTCTTGAAACACGGATGTCCTTGCTACAACCTATAGGCTTCTCTCAGGGGCCTCATGCAGCCACCAGGCTTCAACTATGCCCCCAGCGCTGGTGATTTCCAAAGCCACGTCTAGCCCTGACCTCTCTCATGAGTTTGGGCTGCTGGATAGCTCTCAGTGGCTGTTTGGCAGGGCCAAAGTCTTAATTTACCAAAAATTGACCTCTCACCTCTCTGCCGAAATTCCCTCTGACTGTTGATGGCCTCATCATTCTCCTGGTCACATCCTGACACCTGCCAAGTCTGGAGTCTACCCCATCATTGTCCTCAATCCTGTCCTCCTTGTCGCTCTTACTAGCAGCCCACACTGCAGTTGCACAGGCTGTGCACTGCACAAGTCTGGAGGAGCACAATTCATACAGACTACCATGTGGGCTTTGATCATTGGCGTAGACTCCTCCCCCAACCCCCACGAGCAGGGGCACGCTGGAAGACCACTGCAGGGCCCTACGAAACTGGGGCCCAATGCAGAGGCCTCTCATACTGTTCTAAAAATGAGAACTTTCAGAAAGATTAAGTGACTTGCTCAAGGCCATCTAGTTAGGAAGTGGTAGAACCCATGCTCAAATCCAGGTGTGTCTGACACCAAAATCTGTGCCCTGTCCAAATATACTCGTTTCTTCAGCATTTTAAGAGCCATGTTCCCAAGGGACACATGTCATCCTCACTAGCAGGAATCTACCCACAAGCAGAGCTTAGGGCACAGCTGGCAGCCTGGAGGTCTGCGTACTCAAGAGGCACAGGTTGCAACAAGGTGGCTCTGCAGGAAGACTTATTTGGAGCTTTTTCAGTTGGCATCTATATTTGAGAGGCTGACATCTGGCCCCCATTTGATCTCCCTGCCTACCTCACCGAAGCCGATCTCCTTACTCAAATAATCTTCCTAAGAACCAAATTGGATGATACTATTTCCCTGTATCACTCCTCCATGCTCCCCATTGGGTACAGCTCTCAGGATAAGGTACAACATCGTAACTTTGTCATAGGGCCCCGCAGGACCTGGCCCCAGCTCGCACCTCTAGTACCACTGAAGGCCACTTGGTGTCCTTGTCCGATTATCTCAGTGCCTTACCTCCTCAAATATGAAGAGGCTTTCCAGCTAATGGGAATGCAAGTCATACCCCCAAGAACTCCCTCCTTTTAAAATTCATTAAGATATTTACATAAACTATAAAACGACTCCAAATAAATTTTCAGTAAGAACAAAAGGGTCACTAAGATTTTACCCAAGGAAGTATGAACAAACCGAAAGCCAAGTTATCTGAAACCAAAAATAATCTTTTACTTTACAAAGAACAACAAACATTAAGAATTCAAAGTGTCTACGGCCGTGCCACCCTGAACGCCCTGGATCCCAGCTGATCTTGGAAGCTAAGCAGGGTCGGGCCTGGTTAGTATTTGGATGGGAGACCACCTAGGAAGACTGGGTGCTGTAGGCGTTAAGAAAAAAAAAAAGAATTCAAAGACTGGTAATGAATCCTTTGGAAGAAATAAGAGGTCAGACAGTGAGTGATTGCAATCTATTTTCAAAAAAAACTTAAAAGAACTTCTGTCTACTGAACAAAAATGAGATACTAGATAGATAACAGACCAAATTGTATCTATGCCGAAAGCACAACTGATATGTGGAGAACAGGATAATCAAAGCAGATCAGGAAACAGTCATTTAACATGAAAGAATATATAGGGAGCTGCATGAGGCCATAAAAAAACCACATTTTCAGTGTTCCAGTCTCATGGTTTTTTATGGCCTCATGCAGCTCCCTATATATTCTTGAGAATACTGGGAGTTCTTGAGAATACTGGGTGTTCCCAATAAAGGATTCAGGAGAAATGGTTCTGAATTAATAATCAAAGGTCTATGGGAAGAAAACTGTACTGAGTGAAGTCAGATGAGAACCGATACGTCCAAGGCATCACAAACTGTGGCTCACTTTATTAAGAAGTGAGAATCCTAGAAACTAACTTCCTCCTCATCAGCTGGGGAATCATTTCTGCAAAGGCATCTGGACTCTTCAGCCATGCTCTCATTTAGAATCCTGAGCAAAAAGCTGCAGCCCACAGCCCACAGGTCTCAGAGCCTCTCACTCCACAACCAGCACTGAGCACCTTGCTCTCAGCAGATGCCGTGCTGGGTGCTGGGCACCTGACCAGGCCCAGACATCCATGCCATTCAGAGCAGAAGGCCACGCTAAAAGGTTGGGCTCTTTTTTAATTATCCCCACGCACTGGCAATTCTAAACAATGTCATTGCTAAAGCAATACATGTAATAAATATTACAGTACGAAAAAGGAAAAGTGAATTAACACTTTCTGGTTTTTAAATTAATAAACTTTATTTTTAGAGCAGTTTAAGGTCTATAAAAAAATTGAGCAGTAAGTAAAGAGTTCCCTTACACATACATAACCACCTCATTTTCCCTTATTATTAATATCTGGCATTAGTGCGGTACATGTATTATGATTGATGAGCCAATATTGATACAAAATTATAAACTAAAGTCCATAGTTTACATTAGGGATCATTCTTTGTATTGTACATCCTATGGGTTTTAACAAACGTATAAGGGCATGTATCTGCCTTTACGATATCATACAGGATAGTTTCACTGCCCTAAAAATCCTCTGTGCTCCACCTATTCACCCTTCCCTCCCCTCTAATCCCTGGCAATCACTGATCTTTCTTCACTGTCTCCATCGTTTTGCCTTTTCCAGAATGTCATATAGTTGGAAACACACAGTGTATCCATTTCAGTTTGGCTTCTTTCACTTAGTAATGTGCATTTAAGGTTTCTTCCATGTGTTTTCATAGCTTGCTAGCTCATTTCTTTTCATCACTAGAATGAACACTTTTTAATTGCATTAATGTGTTTTGAGAAAGTAGGGAAAAGTGTTTCTTGTGGACAGAGCAGCAAGCCTAAGCAAAAGCTAGGGGTGGCAGGGGGGAGCTATTAGAAGAAGATGAGGTGGGAGTGGGGAATGGGAAGGGAAGAAGAGTGACCTGATAGGATCTGTGTTTTGACAACATCGCTCTGGCTACTAGGTCGTCCCTGAGAAGTGCTGCAGAAAAACACTAAGTCAGAGGGCAGCCAGTAATTTTTAAGCCTGGTCTCTGTTTTTAGTGGGGTGCTTACGGACCACCTACTTGAGAAGGCAACTCTGGCCATCTAAATTCTAACCATTGCTGCGGTTACTGTTTTAACAAGATGTATCCTTCAGATTAGCGCATTTTAAAATTACTTACTCTTTAATAAACAATGTATTCTGCAGCCCCTGACACCTGCACTCAGCTGCATGCCTCTTTTTTTTTTAAGATTATTACTGTTGATTCGTTCCCTTGGCTTTGTTTGCTTAACAATTTTTTAAATTTATTTTTTATTGTAAAATGAACATCACATAAAATTTACTATTTTAATTATTTACAAGTTTACAATGCAGTGTGGCATTAAGTACATTCTCTTGAGTGTCAGCACCATCTCCACACTTGTTTCATCCCCTCAAAAAACTCTACCCACTAAACATCAACTCCCCATTCTCCTTTCTCTCTACCCACCTTCCTACTTTGTCTCCATGAATTTAATTACCTACTACCTTATAGAAATAAAATCATGCAATGTTTGTCCTTCTATGTCTGGCTTAATTCACTTAACATAATGTCTTCAAGGTTCATCCATGTTGTAGAACGAGTTGCAATTTCACTCTTTTTTTAAGACCAAATAATATTCCATTGCATGTGTGTACCACATTTTGTTAGCCATATGCTTTGAAGAGTGAATTCATAAAAGTCTTAATCTTTGCCTTTGGCTTTGAGGTGTCTCCAACTCCATTCCCTCCATTACCTCCTTTAAATAAATAGTACATTTGAAATAAATGATGGTAGTGCAGTGATTGTATGGATGGAAAAATAGAACTTATATTACCTCAGTTCTGTCATTATCTGCAACCACTTGGAATTTTTTTGTATGTTTAACATTTTTAACTCGGAGACAATTTAAACCCACTAGAATCAATCTTGAAATAACAGACATGAACATTGTTGCCACTTCTGTAATTTATTGTGAAATGGGATTTTTATGAATCTCTGTCAAACTATCCATTTGTTTGCAACTCTTCCTATTTGTTTTTTCTTTCTCAATAAGTAAAGATAGATTAACATATCTGTCTATACCGACTATCGAACATGAATATCTAAAAATCAGTTTTGATGAAGTTATTGACAAATTTGCAGAAATTAAGAATAAAAAACAAATTATAATTTTTATTATGTATTACTATGGCAGACCAACATATAGGTATAGACATATATTTTAAAAGACAGATATTGATGTAATTTTAAGAGACATATATTAATGTAATTTTCAAAAAAGTGATAATCCATTTTTTCCTATTTCGTACTGTAGTTTTAATTTTATTTTTTATATTCACTCCCAAATACAGAAAGTTCTCCCTATAAGTAGCCAGTTAGGGGCTACATCTCTCTCAATATTTCCTTTTTTTGCCACAGTGAAAGCTTTCATTCCCAACAGTATCAATATATTTAGTCATTTGCTCAATCCTACAATACACACAAAATAGTTCTGGAATTGTTATACTCATACCACTACTGACAATAAAAATATCGAGTAAAATTCAAGCTTTCTTTATAGGCCTCTTTCATCCTCTGAATTGTCCAATTAAGAGTGCTGTGTTCAGATGGAAAAAGATATTGCTTTGATGGACCTAGAAGGTATTTAAGTCAGATAGAGAAAGCTAAACACTATATGATTTCACTTATATGTGGAATCTAAGGAATAAAAAGAACTAATCAAAAACAGACTCACAAATTTAATGGACAATTTGGTAACGGACAGAGGGGAGGGGAGTTTGGGAGGCTGGGAGAATGGGGTGAAAGGTTAAAGAAGTACACATTAGTAGTTGATGGATGGTCACAGGGATGGGGAGCATGGCATAGGGAATGCAGTTAGCATTAATATATTAATATGTTGGCTAGATGGAGGGTCAGGGGAGGGAGGGAGCAATTGAGGGGATCGTTTTACGAACTATATAGATGTCTAACCAATGTACTGTATACTTGAAACTAATTAAAATAAATAAATTTTAAAAAACGAATGATGTGTTCAAAATTACTTGAACTAATTTTATTTTTTCTTCTGGACGATTGATTTGTTATTAATTTGACTTACAACTAGGTTCATTTTAAAATGAAAGTTTAAGGTTTTTCCCCATCCTTGTCAACTTAATTTTTATTTTTGAATATGTAAAACATTATTACCACAGTTTAAAAGTTAAAACTATATGAAAAAATATATTCTGAAAAGTCACATTTCTTTTTCTCTGCCTCCCACCTCATTCTCACCTAATCCCTGTAAGTAAGCCATTTCATTTATTTCTGGTTTAGCCTTAATTTTTTCCTTCTACAAAAATAAGCAGATACATATATAGACTTTTATTTCTCTTACTTACACAAAATACAGAAACATACAAAATATGCTTTTTCGCTTTTCTTAGGAGGGTTTATTGAAGTATGATATCTATTCAGTCAGATTCATCCTTTTTAAGTGTACTGTTTGATTGATATTGATCTGTATACAGCCAGGTAACCACCACCAAAATCAAGACATAGAATACTCCCATCGCCTCAAAAAGATCCTTATGCCCTTTTGCAGTCAATCTTCTTTCACTCTCAGCCTTTGGCCAACACCGATTTAATTCCTCTCTATTATTTTACCTTTTCTAGACTATCATAGAAATGGAATCATCATACAGTATTTAGCCCTTCGTGTCATCTGGCTTCTTTCACTCAGCATAATGCTTTTGAGATTCATCCATTGTTCTTAAAAGTGCTAGTAGTTCCTTCTTATTGCTGTGTACCATTCGGTTCATGGACATTTGGGTTGCTTCCAGTTGGTTGCACTTTACTTTTATTTCTTAACAATATAAACTGGAAATAATTCCGTATCAGTTCATAGAGTTCTTATTCTCATCCCTCCACTTTTATTCACTTTTTCAAATAAAAGCTTTATTGGGATATAATTCACAAAGCATAAAGCTCACACTTTTAAAGTGTACAATTCAATGGTTTTTAGTATATTCATAAAGTTGCGCATGATTCAACACTATGTAATTCCAGAATATTTTTCATCACCCCCAAAAGAAACACCATATCCATTAGCTCTCACACCCTATCCCTAACCCTATTTCCTTTTTCTAAAGATTTGCCTTTTCTAAACATTACATATAAATAGAATCGTATAATACATGGCCTTTGTGTCTGGCTTCTTTCACTTGGCATAATATTTTCAAGGTTCATTCGCATTGTAGCATGTCAGTACTTCATTCCATTTATAGCCTTATAATATTACATTGTATGAATATACCACATTTTGTTTACCCATTCGTCAGTTAATGGACTTATGGACTGTTTCTACTTTTGGGCTGTTATGAACAAAGCTATGAACATTCATGTGCAAGTTTTTGTGAAGATCTACATTTGCACTTCTCTTGGGTAGATACCTAGGTTGGATTTGCTGAGTCCCATGGTAACTCCATGTTTAACCTTGTTAAACCAGACTGTTTTCCAAAGCAGCTGCCCCATTAGCATACATGAGAGTTCCAATTTCTCTACCTTCCCTCCAAACTTGTCTTTGTTCATGTTTTGATTCTAGCAATACTAGAATCTACAGGGGTCAATTCTGGTAAACTATATTTTCTTGTGAAAGTATTCATTTTAATGTTTTGAAATTTATTTGCATAAACTTGTACTAAATTATCTCACATGTTTTAATTTCCTCTGTTGCAATGGTTATTTCCCTATGTCACTTCTTATTTTGTATTTTTGGGCTTTATTCTCTTTTTTCTTTATTAGTTTAGTTATTGGTTTGTTGTTAATTTTTTCCAAAGAACTATCGTTTTATTATTTCTACTACCTTTGTTTCCTGCCTGATTAACTTATGTTTTTATGCTCATTATTTCCTCCTTGTACTTTCTTTTGGTTAATTTTGTTATTCTTCTAGCTTTTTGAGGAATTTAAAAATTTAAACAAAAGAAAGCTATTACTTTGCCAATTACTTCTGAGTAAAAGCAGGGTTCCACCCCCCCGCCCCGCCTTTTACTTCTATTCAAGGCGTGAATTCTAGGAACAAAGTTCCTTCTAGAAAAATTTTACCGAAAAATCTTCCTGAATTAAGGTTAATGATATCAATAAATATATTTGTGACTATGAGCCCTTGTTTCATATGGCAAATGTGTAGCATAGAGACCACAGGAGCGATTTACAGCTCCCACTTCTGAGACATTGTCTACACCATACTTATCATTTAAAATTTTTAGTTAAATTTTTAAACACAAAATTTCAGATTATTAAAGTTAATTATCTCCGAAATTGATTATCTGACGATAGTATCCAATTTCATGCTTAGCTTCGGCTTAACATTTATTTTGTCATATGGCTCACTTCTACAAGGAAGAGGGCAAGATGGTACATTCTGGTTTAGGGGCTACCAAGAGAGAGGCGGAGGGCAGGAGGCTTGAGGTGCCGGGGAAAACCCACTAGTGGCCCAGGGATCCTGTTACCGTAAGCGCTCTGGGACAGTCCCTGGACTGCCTCCCTTCTCATATGAGAAGGCCTCTTGGGCCTCCAGGTTCCTCCCCAGGCTGCTGCAACCCCAAGGCGTTGCATCCCTGGGACTGGTTGTACCTCTCCCCCAGGTCGCTCGGTGCCTGGGGCCGGGATCCAGGCTCCTCCCCGGGGCGGTCCATCTCTGGGCCTGGCGAGCGGCCTCCGCGGCGGTAGGGGGCGGCCTCGCCCCGGCGGCTCTCCCCTGGGACCCAGTCCCGGGTCGCGAGCTTCCGGGCCATTGGCAGGCAACGTCCCCAGTCCTCCGTCTGTTCCTTCCCGGGCCTGTGCGCGCCTCTCCTGGGCGATCGCGCGAGCGTACCCTTCTGGAATCGGAAATATCCCGGTCATTTACAAATTAAAGCACTCAGGGCGCGGGGGTTGAGGGGGGCGGTTGCTTGGGCAGTTTTGCTGAGGAGTGACGGTGTTGAAGGGGTTGCTATAGAGACTCGAGTGGAGGCGGCGGCCAGAGAGGGGACCCCCAGGAGCCGCGCCCACCGCAGTGGGAACCCCTTCCCGCCCCCTGCACCCGGACTGATGCACCGAGCTCGGGGATTAGTTTGACTTAGAAAAACACACACGAAGTGGAAAACTGGCATTCTTGAGAAATACTTCACATTTGTCAGGGAAAGCACAGGGATTGAATTTAGCTATGCAAAACTACTTAACAATCTTTTGAAGAAATACCAACCGAAAAACTGGAGGAAAAAGAATACCAGGAACACATCATGTAAAGCTTTTCTTTCAACCTTGTGAGCGAAATGAGCGGTAGCACTGGGCAGCATGAGCTTCGAGAACTTGACCTCACAGATCACACTTTCATGAGGCACAGAAAGCACAACCACCCACAGATACTCGCTGGAAGCACCTTAAATCAAGTAAAAGAAGATATGAATGAGAATGCATAAAGACTGACAGAGCACAGTAGTATTTTGAGAAAACGACGTTGATTAAATGTTTTTAAAGTAAATGTTGGAAAGGCACACCAAGCTCAAAAGCATCACCATTGACAGAGGACAACAAAGAGAATTTCTCTTCTCAGTTCTTCAAGAAATTCAACCATGAGCTGCATGAATATTACCATGCTCATATTTCCAGCATCTTTCAGAAAATACAAGAAATGGAGGAAAAGGGATACTGAGAATGGTAGAATCAATGGAGACATGCAGGGGTTGATCACCAGGCGATAAAAATCAATGGGAAATGCTTGCATGGAATTGTAAAGGCAGCTGAATCAGTGCTCAGAAAAACGTCACAGCTGGTAATAGAAACTTTGAAGTTAGAGTTTGAGCCTCCCGGAGACATCTGAGGATGCAACTCAGCCAGTGAAGTGTACTAGGTCTGATAATCATCTTTCAGATTCTAGAGAAGGCAAACCAGAGGTCAACTCTGGTGGCGAATCCAAAGGAAAGTTATATCTGTTCATAAAAATAAATAAGTCTCTGAAACAGAAAAGGGAATCCTTTGATTCAATGAGTGCATGATCTCCAAACCCCAAAAATCACTGCTTCAAAAGACTAAAGTGTAGGGGCGCCACACCAGAGGATTTCAGCCATCTTCCACCACAACAAAGAAGGAAAAAGCTGTAAAAGAAAGTCAGTGAATTAAATAAAGAAATCTAAATGGAGATGGAGCAAAGAGATGGCATAACGAAGAAGAATGATTGTCTTCCAAATGGGAGACCCAGCCAGTTTGGGTTACAAATTAATGAAAGTCAGACAAAAATATAGAAGAACTGTGACTAGAAGCCCAGAATTCGAAGTCTGGCTGACTGAGGTTGAAGGCAGTATCCTAGCACCAAGTGAACAGGCCTAACGACAGAGTGGAATGTACAAAAAACTGAAACCCCAAATAACTACACTCAGACTAGGAGAGCACAGATGGCAGTTACATAGAAAAGCGAAATCAGAAGAGTTAGGTGAAGGTTCTGGCTATGGATTTTAATAATCTGATAACAAGGAACCCCTTCCCACTACAGGGACTTGTAAGGCTCTCTGTATATTTGAAGGTCGAAATGAAGGAATCATTTAAATAGTTGAAGCAGAAACACATGTTATAGAGGAAAATGAAGATGAATCTGCATTTGAAGAAATGGAGATGAAAAGGGTTACATTCCTACATTATTTGTCAAAGTCTATTGGACAAAAATGCCGGTGGTGCTAAGCTGTAAATTTAATATCACTTTAAAAACGTGTTTAAAAAGAACTGGAGGGGATAGCTCCATAGTGTAGTGGTTAGCACATCTGCTTTACACGCAGAAGGTCCTGGGTTCACTCCCGGGGTGCGCCAGGCCCCAGGTGCTCACTGTGAGCGTGTGGGAGTATACGCCCCGCCTTCAGAGATCCAGTTCTTAAGGAGAAATGGCAACATCTATAGGTCAGGGGTGGAAGTGTGTGGGGGGGGGGGATGAAAGAGGGGTAAAAAGAACTGGAGTTGTTTCTTCTCACAACTGACTGTTACAGGCAGTTACATAGAGAAGCAAATTTCTTCAAAAGACTGGGTAGATGGATAGCAGCATAATACGTATCTTCATATGGTCACACAGTGGACTTTGGCGTCACACACCTGAATTTTCCTTGACTGGTTTTGACTCTAATCAAGTTTCTCTTGCTAAGATGAAATTTTACGTTGAAAGCTGTCAACTGCCAATTTACAGCTATGTCATTTGAAACTGATAAACATTTCTTTTGGCAGCATCTGTAAATAAAAATAAAAATGTTGGAGTCTACTAACTCTGAGTTATTTATGAATCAAAAATATGGCATAATGGGGTACAGGAGACTTTAGCTCTCTTATGTACATATAATGTCTGCCATAAATTGAAATATATTAGAATATTATATTTGTAGCTTAATAAATTGAACTATACCAGTTCGTTAAATTTTACTGTTATTCACTTAGAGGAAATCATGAACAAAATAAAATCTCATCCCTCTTTATTAAAGAAGAAAATACTTATACTAAATATTTGTATTTTTCCATAAATGTGGTTAAGGTCATGGGTAGTTTATCATGATTATCCAATCATGCCTATTTGATCCAACATAGCCAATTGAAAACTGGAAAAGTTGAGGGGGCGGGGGGAGGGGAGAGGTAGATGGGATAAAAGGGGTCGAATATGTGATGACAGAAAGAAATCTAACTATGGGAGGTGAACACACAATGTAAATATATATATGCTTTACTGTTAAAATGTTCAGCTGAAACTTACCGGATTTCGTTAACCAATGTCACCATAAAAATAAATTAATTAAAAAAAAATCTGGAAAAGTTTAGTCAATTAACCTGTTGATTTTCACATATGACAACATTTGGTTGATCTATCCACCAAATTGATGAAGTAAATCAAATGTTTTAATGCTGTATAGACACCCTTACAATGCAAACAGTGTATGTCTACTTCTCAATCTTGTTGGTTCTATCAGCTGGTTTTGTGGCAAGAGGAACTGTATTCAGTTCATGCTTCCCTAGGCTCATAACTAGAATGCAGTGTGGCAGTACCTACAGTTGCACAGAGACACAAAACTCAGCATATTGCTTTTCAAAGGGTAAGATTTTTAAATCAATGGCATCTTTAAAACGTAAATTTTGAGCTTGTTAGAATTTTTTAAAAGCAGTAAATGTAAAAGCTCACTCTAGAGGATAATATGATTAACTTTGGCCAGAATAAAATAAGTTTCTCACCATCTTTAAAGAAATCTGGCCACACGAATAGACAGCTACCATGCCCAGTGTCTAATCATATCCAGTAATGAGATCTACCCAGCGATCACAGAGAACCAGCTATAAATGGGACAGAAGGAGGGAGCCAGGCTGAGACTTTCCTTTTTAAAAAAATTTCCTTTCAAAAAACAATTATTCATGTCCTTCCTGCTTTTAGACAGGAAAATTAGCTTCTTGCCTCTACATGATGGGCTCATTTCATGAGCTGAAATTAAAGGTTTGGAAAACGGCGGGAGGTTATTCATGCTTGCTGCTCTGGATGGCAGTGTTTCAAAGTTCCAGTAGTGAGTTAGCTTACATTTCTACCAAAGTGAAATGCAGTGGACTTTACTTAATGACAGCCTGACTTACAACTATGTGATTTTTTAAATGTGGTAATTAAAATTTCTTTTGAATTATGCCTTCACTGACATGATACTGATAAAGCCACTTACCTTGATCCAGACCTGTGCAGGGAATTGTTCTCCTTAAAAAAGTATTGTAGTAAGAAAATCAGCTGATGCTCAAACCCTGGGGATTCGTTTCAGTGAGCCATAAATGCTTTCCTCACTTCAGTAGTAGTAGATTACCAGCTTTAGGCATTTAATCAAATGAATGGGACACCTTCCTATATCAGATGATGAGTTCATTTCCAAACTGTTAACTGCCAGAGAAAGCAAACGAAATATGGAAAAAGCCTAGAACAGAGCAAATCAACATTAGCTTCTAAAAACCCTGCCTTGAAAAAACATCCTGTTCTTGGAAGTTTTTTTTTTTCCTTTAGAATTGTGTAAATCTGAATCAGAAAATAATTCAGTTTGTATAGAACAAGCGGAGTACTTTGTGCATAAATTTATGATCATTATATTAAGTTGTATGCCTCAGCACTGAGAACAGATGAAGATGTGGGACATTGACTAAACAGTTCAAGATATTTTGTAGTTTCAGTTTCTCTAGTCAATGCCTGAAGTATTAGAAAAAGTTTTGAAACAATTTCCAAAGCATCAGGAAGTTCCATTTTCATCCAAAGTATTCTTTATTTTCTTCTAACAGTTCTCTGTCTAAAAAAAGAAAAAAAGAAGAAAGGAAGAGGAGGAGGAGGAAGAAGAGGAAGAGGAGGCAGAAGAGAAGGAAAATCTCAGCTCGTTTATAAAGTCTTCTTCCTTTATTTTACAGGTTAATAATAACACACTTACAGGTTGCATGTGTAGAAGCCTTTCCTCAACCTCGCCTTGTGTATAGATCTACCAGACTTCACCCCAGACAACACCCTCCTTAAAACCCATCCTATGTGGGCAAAGCTGCTACGTCCTAATGTCCATAACTCAGGGCAATTTTATTTTTAATTATGCCGGTGCGCGTCTTTGGCGTGATGTCTAAGATGTGATTATTTAACATTTGCCAAAATGTTTAGAATAACAATTGGCCAACTGGAGTGTAACTTCTTTTGTGGTCTTGTTTTTGTTTTTAAAATTGCTTTCTGTCAAAACATCCATAATTCCCCTCACAGAATATATTTTTATGTACTACTATTTAAAAGCTAAAAGGTCATCAAAAACAAGAAAATTCTGAGAAACTATCATGGCGGGGAGGAGGCTAAGGAGCCATGACAACTACATGTGATGTGGTGTTTGGAGGAGAGACCTGGGGAAAGACAAGGAAAAACTAAGGAAATCTGAATAAACTATGGGCTTTAATTTGCAATTCTGTGTCAATGTTGGTTTATTAATTATAACAAAAATAGAACAGCAGTGTAAGCTGCTAAAGGAGGAAACAGAATTTGGGGTGTAGAGGAAAACTACTGTTTTCTCAGATTTTCCGTAAATATAAAACTGTTCCCAAAACAGTAATAAAGAGTTATATGAACAGTTCTAAATATAGGTTATAAATAAAAACTAAAGTTATTGCTTGAACTTCGGTTGGTTTAACTTTTACCTATTTGTTTAGCTGGATATTCTGCTCCCTAACAACCCTTTGTTTTTCTAGTGCTGGGGAGCTGCCTGCTGGATGATACACATGAGACAATTATAGACACTTGGGTTGTGAATAAATTGTGTTTGAATAAAGGTCAACATGATTATTTCTTTTTATTCTTATTTTTAAAGAATACATCTAGCATCTTTTAGTTGTACTCTTTTATCCGCCTCTCCATAAACACAGCTTTCTCAAAAAAATTAAAGTGCATAAGTATTCTTTTAAATTCACAGTGTCAGAGGATCTTACAACCTATGAGATCAATATCTTGAAATGAGGTACCTAACGATAGACCTAACCCTACCAGCATTATTAGAGCAAATACAAATATAAAAGGTGCCAAAAGTTGGGCTCCTTCGGCCAGGAGCTGAGACACCCTCCAGCGGGTTCCAGGAGAGAGATGGGCGCGGTATGGCGTGGCATCTTTAGGATGCACCTAAGAAAGCCAGCTCTGCTGATTCAAGCCAGGGGGGTGGGATTTTTTTGCCGAAGTTTCTTGGTCGTCTCGAGGAAGAGCATGGAGGTGCGGGAACCCAGACTTGCTCTGCTTCCAGGTGCTCCTGGGTAGACGATCGCGGCGGGTGTCGGCTTGGCTCCTTTACCCTCGGATCCCGCAGGCCGGATCCCGCCCAGGTGAGGTCAGGGACCTGCGCCGGCTTCAGGCAGCACTGGCCCTCTTCCGCCTTTTACCCTATGGGATTAGGGGCGTTGGGGCAGCTCCTCCAGACGGGTGGTGGGTGGAGGTGAACTGGCGAACTGACGCGTGCGCAGCAGCTCCCTGGTGGGACAAGGGGGTGAGTCGGGCAGGCCTCACAGGGTTTGGAGGCAGGGTGGAGGGACAGGGGTAGGAGAGCCTAACACATGCGGCTCTAAGGAGTCCCGGTGGTTCACATCGACTGTGACTTTAATTTGACTACCCGGTCCCTGTATGCCCACTCTCTGGCGCCCGTCATTAGCCCACCTCTTACACTTGGAAGGGGTATTTTAAAAATCCTAGGTAGTTCTCATTTACAGCCAGATTGAGAATCACTATACCTTCTTTATATAGTGTCCACGTCCTCTCAACTCGGGCTTGCCAATACCCCTCATGACATCTCCCACGTGGTCTTTTTCAACTTTCACTTCTCCTCACCTATCAATTCTCTCCATATTTCTCGATTTGAATACCCCGATTTGTTTGCCTTGAGCTTTCCACCAGCCATTAGTAGTCTGTGCCTGGCTGTCCCTGGGTCATTTACTCATCCTTTCCGGTTCGGATTCCCAAGAAGGGGAATTGGATCTATTGAATCCTTGCCATTGCGAGTGTCTGGGTGGGGCTTTGCAGCCCCAGGTCCCCTCCCACGTTGCAGGCCAGCCTGCTCCATGACTGCTAGTGGGTGCTCTAGTCAGAGGTCAGCGGCACCCTGCAGAAACCCATGGAACAAAACGGGCCTGGGGGAGGGCTGTGGACAGGGCAGTTCCCCATAGATTAACTCGCCTAGTCAGCGAGCACCTACCTCAGGACTCTGAATTTTCCACTGGAAAACCATACACTGTTTTTAAAAGGACAGACACTGAACTCAGAAAACCTATCATCTTTCATCACAATTCAGCAGTTTCCACAAGTAGCACTTCATCAAAAAGCTAGGAGTTGGCTGTATCCGATGCAATATTATATACTCTGGCCTCTAACAATTTCTTCTCTTTTAATCAACTAAAATGAAACCTTGTGATTCCTCTCCCAACTTTCCTTTTAATTTGGGGGGTGGGGAGAACTATGTGTGTGTGTGTTGGGGGGGTGGGGATGCTTTTTAAAGATCTTATTGCCAGATTTGGGCACAGACATGTAGAAGTGGTAGAAGTGACACATTTCATTGAGCCTGGTCTCCTGGGGTGGGGTGGGGTGAAGCAGAGGGAAGAGTCCTGGACTCCTAGGAGACCTGCCAGGCCACGGTCACCTTTGCCTCTAGTTGAGAACACCTGTTGCTTTGTTCCAGCCTCTTCTTTGGAGAACTCCTACTTCTTTTGACAACTGTCCCTCCTCCCTCCAACCCAAACCAGAATCCAGAAAGACTACAGTGCACGTGGACTCCTGGACTCCAGCTGTTTCATCCAGGGTGGTTCCTAATTCAAGAGGAGCTTTGAACTGCTCTTCTTGTGGCATGGACATTAAAATATGAAAATTAAGAGCTACTGGCATTATAATCACTGCTATATGGTGGAAGCTAATCCAGAGTAAGGGATAATAATGTTGATCTTCAGAGAGAAGCAGGCAGGAGATGCAGAGGCCTGGTGACACTGGTGTTCCTGACATTTAGCTGCACCCCTGTCCTTTCTGAAGTCTGGCTCTTTGAATCCTACTTCAATATATGAAATGTCCCAGAGTCCTCCCAGTAATGCACAAGTAGTATCAGTTATCTATCACTGCATAAAAATCTACCTCACAACTTAGTGGCTTCAAACAACAAACATTATCTCACGGTTTCTGTTGGTCGGGAATTGGGGAGTGGCTTAGCTGGGAGGTTCTGGCTTAGGTTGCTGCCAAGATGTCAGCTGGGACTACAGTTTTCTGAAGGCTTAACTGTGACTGAGACTTGGAAGGATCCATTCCCAAGATAGCCAACCTACACGGCTCTTGTCTTGGCAGAAGCCTCAGTTCCCTTCTGGCTGTTGGTAAGAGGCCTCAGTTCCTCATATGGATCTCTCCACAGGCTGCTTGAGCGAGCGATCTAAAAGAGAGAGCAACGAGGAAGCCACAATGTCTTTTATGACCTCATTTCTGAAGCTGCACATTTTTTCTGTTCTTTAGAAGATCACTGAGTCCAGCCCACCCTCAAGAGAGGATAATTAGGCTCCACACAAGTAATCACAATGCATCTAATTCTCTGGTCTCTCTGTTGTCGCTGACCAGTACCTTATTCTGGGCTCTGGGGCTTGTCTTATGCGACTCCTCACTACACCATCTAAGAGCTATGCTCCGGGGCGTCTTCTCAGCTCTGATACAGATGAGTGACTCTATTCCAAGTAAAAGGCAGTTCAGCCCTGGCAGGACACCAATCTCTTCTGCCTACTGTGGAGATACAGACTATTTTTAAAATAAACAAAAAAATGGGTATGCAGTATATGAACAGAATATTTAAAATTTGTACTGCTCCAAAATTCTAGAGCCCAAGGTTGTTTTACCTACATATTCTTATTTCTTGGGGAGGCATGGGAGGGACCTTCGGAACTGACGGTGAACACCGATTTCCCTGGTGGTCGGTTCCATAAAAGATAGAGAAGTTTGAGAAAGGAGTGGATGACCAGCCTGCCATCGCCACAGTGACTGAGGTGCTGAGCACTGAGAACAGCAGTGAATGTGGTGGGAGGGCAGGAGTGACACTGCTAGTGAAGCCATCAGGGCTCTCGGATGCAAGCAAAGGACACTGACCAGGCTGATGTGAGAAAAGAATTCAGGGAAAGGATATGGGGCAATCACAGAACTTCTGGAAACACTGGCCTACCAACTTCTGAAAATAGGCAGGAACTGGAAAGCTCTGTGGCCAGAGCAAATCACACTGTGCCCACCACCATGATTTGAGACAGCAGCCTGCAACACCGACTCTGCTGCTCCCACCACCCAGAACACTGGACACTGCTGGCAGGGCTGCCAGAATCAATGCACCACTGCCCCTCCTTCTTAGCGTCACTTGTTCCTAATTCAAAGTCCAGGGCAGATCTATCTGAATGGCTGAGTCTAGATTATCTGCCTGTGCCTAATTTGCAAAGGAACTAGGAAAGCAAGCCTTTCAGCTTCTCTTGTGGGAGGTGGGCTCCACTTCCCACCAAAATGCAAAAGGTGAGGGTTCTTCAAACAAAGGAAAAAGATCCTGATCCAGGGTGCCCCAAATCCTCAGAGTCCACTCCAGGGAGTAAGGATATGAGGGTCCAAGATCATTCTCGTAAGAAGTTTGGAGGGGAAGGAAAAGAGAGTGGTAAACTATGAGAACAGCCAAACCAAAGGATCTTTTCTTTTTCTTTTTGGTAAGATTAAGGGACCTGAGCAGTTTCACAGAGGACAAGAAAGTCTCTTGGCAAGACAAAATTAGCTGGCACTCCATTCTGCCTCTACAGCAGCAGGACAGAACTGTATAAAGATGAAACCACTTTGGACAAAAGGACATTGCTTCTGAAATAAAGGAGTTAGAAGCATTACTAATGACTCCAAAAGCCTCGGTTGTCCGTTGCCTTTAATTAACGTCTAAATAGATAACATATTCTTCTATAATTATAATACGGAAATGTCTATGAACAAAATAGATAAGTTTTTTGGCAAATGCCTAGGAAAGAATAGTCAAGTTCATCCAAGGTTTTAAGCAGCAGCATCTACACAGCCAGGGCGTGGTCAGTGTTTGGGGATCGAGGTAAATATCCGCAATCCATGCATTCCTTTGATTTCTTCTTTTAGTGCCTAAATAGGTAAAAGAGTATCATCATTTCCTTTGCATTTGACATTGATTACAGTCACTCTGAGAGTATTTTTACATAGCTCCATGTCTGTAGGAGATTTTTGCACACACTTCCTTTAAGCAGTTTTTCCTTTTTTGGAAAACAATTTTTTTGAGTCAGAATCTAACCAGGCTCAAAAATCAAAAAGGTATAAAAAGGCATATAGTGAAGTCTCCCTCCCACACCCGTCCTCCGTCCCCCAGTTCCCACCTCCATTCTCAGATAGAGAACTTTTGTTAATTTCTTGTGTGTTTTTGCAAAGGTTTAAAAATGCATTCAAGCTAATATGAATATATATTCCACCCCACATTACCTTTTTAAAACAAAAATGGTAGCACTTCAAACACAGTATCTATGCTGCTTTTCCTGCTAACCATCAGAGATCTTTCCACATCAGGCGTGAAGAGCACCCTCCTTCGTGTTTGCATCAGCATATGTTCTGTTATATGGAGCTATCATAACTTTTCAGCCAGTCCCCTAATGATGAACTTTTAGGCTGTTTCTTGTGTTTTGCTATTTTGGACAATGAATGGCTGTTCTTTAAAACCATGCTAATTAGCACATATATTCCCTTTTTACTTTTGATCAAGAAATAGAGTTATAAAGTAATTATGAGACTTGTTTAAGGTTACAGATGGTATCAGGGCACAAATCTGAACAAGCCACCACAATCAAATAGATATTTATTATTTCTCTACAGTGCCAGCAGAGAAGCTACAAGACTTGAGGGAGGTGTGGACCACTGGAATTTATAATCAGTACAGAGGAAGAGTCAAAGTCCTTTATATTAGGTCCAAATCTGATCATCACAGCGGGGTGCACATTTTTTTTCCAGTCTGTCCAGCAATCTTCCTTCTCCTGAGGAACAATTCCTTACCACTTTGTGTACTGCTAGTGGGCCTACCAATTGGTCTAGTATTGATGTAGCTGTGTGCCCCTGGCCCAGCCTGATTGGTTCAGATGTGGCACATGACCCAAACTGGGCCAATCAGAATCTCCCTGGGATTTTTTTGGTATAGCGCCTTTTCTCCTGGGTCACTATATTGGAATAATGTTAGTTGGAAGCAGCTGGGGGCCATGTTCCCCACCAAGAAGAGAAAGCCCATCTCTAGTAGGAGAAAGTAAAGCCAACACACAGAAGCTGAAAGTTCAGAGAGAGAGGATATGAACGAGAGTAAGCAGATGAACATAAGACCCTGCACCTAGATATGTCAGAAGCCAGATAATTTCATGACATGGGCCACTCATTACCTTTGTTTGTTTATGCTAGTTTTAACTTGCTCCCTGTCACATATAGCAAAAAGAATTCTAAAACATGTGGTCAGGTTTATCAAGGCAGGAGCCCTAGAGATAATCTATCCTATCCCTTTCTTTAATAAAAAAAAAAAAAAAAAAAAAAGAAAGAGACATGATTCCATGTCCAAAATCAGCAGATGAGTAGCAGACAGAACTTGAACCTGGTATCTTGATGTCTTGGCCACCCGTTTCCCTGGGGTTCCTGTCCAGCCCTGATGCTGGGACCTGCTGTTGAGTTAGGAGCTGGTGAATTGTCCCACCACCTCCATGTTCACATACAAGCCCCCTCAACTCTGCAGACAAGCAGAAGTGCCCCTGAAAGAGCCTCACGTCATCTTAGGGGGAAGGAGACACAGCCCCCTAGGCCACATGCTCTCTGCTTTCTGCAGGCACAAAACGTTCCCTAGAGGCTGTCCCTATATCTGTGCCAAGGCCGCAATCCCTAAAGCCTTCATGGCTAGCTAGGCAAGGGTGCAGTCACACCTTCAGACAAAAGGTGCTGACCACTCATGCCTTGAGCGGTGCCTTCCCTCTGCTCTCTTGCAGCCTTCTGAGGGCTCCCCAACATAGGTCACAGTATCTGACAGCTACAGAGGGCCTTAAAGATCACCGGAGTCAGTTTACAGTTAAGGAAACTGAGGCCCTGGTGGGGAAGTGACTTAGCCAAAGTCCCCCAGTTTATAGGATATAGTCTGGGTAAACATTTTCAGCACCTGCTATGTCCGCAGCATTATGCTGGGTGCTAGGGGCACAGATGTAAAAGGCATGGAGAAATTACGAGAAAGATCAGGGAAGTAACACTAGTTTACAAGAAATGGACTCGGCACAGTGATGGGTGCTGCCAGACCCCAAGTCAGCTCAAGACTACCTTGTGTGTCCTAGGAATGAGTGCCCGCTACTGCACTGGCCATTCATGGAGGAGGCAGCCCTGGAGCTGGACAGCTGGGAGTGGAATGGGCAGAGAAAGACAGGGCATCGGGCCCAGGAGCGCAAGGAGAAGGAAGGCTGGAGATGCACCACGATTCACAGGGAAAAGCCTGGCCTCGATCGGGGGCGTGAGGGGGAAGACCAAAGCAGACCACACAGGGGATCGGAAATCCCAGGCTGGGAGGTGGGACTGGACTCTGTGGGCAACCAGGTTGCACACTGAAGGGCTCTGAGCTGGGGAGACACAGGCAGAGGCACCCTTAGAGGAGGGTGATGGATACCAGGCAGGGAAGAGGAGAGAGGGCAACTGCTGTTTACCCTTCCACATGCCAGCATGAGGCTGGGCACGTGGTCAATACCTCATGTGATCCTTGCCAAAGAGGAAACTGAGGCTCAGATCCCACTATGAAGCTGAGCCAAGAAGGACCTAGCTCTGTTCAACACAAAAGGGAAGGTGGTGCTCACTCGCCTCTCAATGGCTGCTCCCCAGGCCGGGAATAGGATGGATGCGGAAGGAACACTCGTCATCCTGGCATCCCTGAGGCCTGGCCCAAAGCAAATGCCAGTGATTGTTTCAGAAGAGAAGGCTGATAAACCATGGGAGCTGGGAGAGGCTGGGCCACCAGTTGGCAGGGTACCCAAGGAACAGTGAGTTTGCTCCTGAGGGTGGAGATCATGGTGACAGAGGCATCCAGTCCCCAGGGAATCAAGTGGGGACTATATGAAGAGAAGCAGATTCCAGCTTTAGATAAGCCAGGTAGCCTTTTCTGGGCCTTTTGGGCCTGAGAGTTTCAATTTTACTAGGGTGAACTAGGCAAGATCAATGAGGAAAGCTTCACCCTGGCCCACGACCACCACGCCTCCCACCTGACAGCCTGGGTATCCAGTGCATCTGGATGGAGCACCTCCCGCCTCTCACCTGCTCCCTAAGAATCCACTTACTTGGCGCCTGGGGAACAGAACCCAGTCTGCTTTCTCCTCCACTCTACTTCTAATTGGCCTCCTCCTATGTGGAGTGCCTGTCAGATCCTGATTCTCAGCACCTCTAAAAGATGGGCCACTAATTCCAGGTCCCAGCTCAGGTGCCTAGAGGTCAACAGACTTGCTCTTAAAGACGTTTCATTTCGCTCCTCCCACAGCCAACATCCACAGATGGAATCCTCTGAAAATGCCCATGAGCACATCAGTACATTGAGACACATGCATTAGAGCCCTAACAGCTTGCTGTAGCTGACGAGGGCCTCTGCTCAAGCTGAAGGTCAGGCTCAGAACAGACTTCTTCCCCTGCCAACCCCGCTCCGGCAGCTGTGGGTGCCTGGCCAAGGGACCGCATGACCTGCTCTATGACGAGCAGTGCTCAGGTGGGCAAAGGGGCCACTATGGTATCCCAGGTTAAAAATACATCAATACTAGGAGGGGAATTCTCTGAAACAGAACACCTTTCAGGTACTGAATGTGTAATTTCTCTGTAAGCCAATAACCAAACTGAGGCTAGCTCTCTTTACTGGCTGCAAACTCAACAAATATTGATTGAGCTCCTTCATGTGCCAGATCCTTTGTTAGTTGTGGTTCACTAACAATACAGACCTAGACCCAGGCCCAGCATGCACAGGGTCAGCTTTCTAGAGCAACGACACACATTGAGCTGCATTCTCCAGCTAGGATAGAGCTGGGGGAAGTACGCATTCTATAGGGGCCCAGAGGAAATCCTGAACATTGCCCCAAACCTAAGGAATTGTTGTCATCCCTCCACCCAGTGTTGTAAATGACAATGACGGTGGTGACAGATGACATTTATTAAAGGCTAACTATGTCAAGCATGCCTCTTAGTGCTCTATGTATACTTAATCACTAATCTTCAAAATAGCCCTTTGAGTCAACTACTGTTACTCAAAGGAAACTGAGTTACAGATTAGGAAACTGAAGCACAGGGAGGTTGACTAACTTGATCAAGGTCACACAGCTAGAAAGTAGCAGAGCCTACATTTGAAATGTGCACAGTCTGACTCCTGAACCTGCATCCTTAACCGCTTCTAACTGTGGCTTCGGGGCAGGGGATACACTCAAATTAACAGGCCCCCTGGGAGTCTAGTTGCACAAGGTGGCCTGAATAGTTTTGGGAACAAAACCCAAAGTCCCATCATTTGGGGATGATCTGGGCCAGTCATATCTTTCCTGTTTTGTCTTCGACCTTGACTCCAATCCCTGAGATCATGTGGGACTAGAAGCTGTTGTACCTCAGGCTGCCCGGGCAGACCTCTGACACACCTTTGGGCCGTAAGTGCCCACATGCAAGTGAAGGGCTGGGTTTCAAGAGGATCCGAAGCTGGATCCAGAAGGGAACCAGCCCACACAGGGCTGACAGGGCCCAGGGACACAAGGTAGGGACATAAGTATCCAGGACACAAGGCAGAAAACACTGGAGTCAGAGGGTGGGGGGCATTCATCCCCACCAGGCAGGTAGGGAGGCAGAATCTGAGCTGGGCAGAGGAGGGAGGAAGGGAACCCTGCAGTCAGTCTGATCTGGACAAAGGTCCAGGTGCACACAGACCAATACACAGGGGCCGAGAGAGGGAAGGTGCTGAGATGGGTGGGGAAGGCCTGGAATAGTGACCTGACACACTTGAACTCGATGAATGAGGTCACAGAGAGACTCTCATGACCAAAGCTGTGCTTAAAAAAATTAAATTAGGTCACAATGTGTAAGACCTTCTAGAATGATGTCAAACACACCTGCTGAGGGGGGTGAGTTTATATACACAGGCCCAGGGGTCAAGGCTGGTATTAATTCCAAGTAAAATAAGCATAGATAATGAATAAACTTGGCCTTGTCTGGTTAACTCTAATGTTTCAAACCCCTATTGTCTGCCACTAAGTCTGGGGCAGTGGGAATAATTCTCGACCCTGCCGTGCCTCAATTTACCCATCTGTAAAGTAGTCCTAAAGAGAGGCTCAAAAATCTTCACATCTACGAAAACGTATATCCTTTAGTATTCCTACATTTACAAATACTATTCGATATGTGACAATAACAGTAAACTTTGGCAACATTTTATAAAAAAAATGCAATATAACTTTCGGGTAGCTTGTTCTCAATTTTGAATAAAATTTCTATTTGCCTGCAATCGGATTCCAGATAGTTTCGGATTATATTTTTCTCAGGTCTTAAGTCCTGTCCACATGACTGTGGTATTACATTCTTCTTTCCTAGGATTGCCAAGAAATTATCACCCCCACCCGGCAGGCCCTTTCAGATGCTGGAGACTGGTAGCCAAGGAGCACTGCTGCCTCTACTGACCTGATTTACCATCTGGTGCTGCTGGACAGTCCTCTTCTCCTTAAATTCTTCTGACTCAATTTGGATTTCATACATCGCCCCACAGCCTCCTGAAATAAATGTGACTTAAAAGCGTTTCAATTATTAAGTTATGGCAGCCACGCTCTCATATGTCCTTGAAGTGCCACACAATCTCAAGAAGGTCTGAATATTATTACTCAGCAGAAAATTGCTAAGACTGTTAGAAAAAGATCATGGCTTATAATCTGACCACATACCCCTCTTGGCAGGCTGCCATGATCCAAAATGTGCTCCTCCTTTCACAAGGCAGTGGCTCCACCCAGAATTATTACTTGTGGGTAGGAAAGATAAGGCACAAAGCATGGAAAACCTGGGAAATATAGGTTTTCATAGTATTTCCTTTCAATGCCATGGAAGAGGGTGGGAGGGGCTGAATTTCACTGTTCCACCTTCAAAAAATACCAGCAATCTTTTTTTTAAGTGCAAAAATACACTAAAATTTGGCTTGAAAACTGTATAATACTATCCAAAAGAAAAGAAAGAAACAAGGAAGTGCAAGAGAGGCAGGGACATGGCATTACAATAAAAACTGTAGACAGGTTCTCTCCAGCACCTCTTGCTCTATAAGTGACACTGAGTGTTCCATCTTGGGCTTCTACAGGGAGGGAACAGCTTCCTGGTGAAGCTCTCAAGGCAGAGCTTGTGGTGGACTCATCTACCCCCTGACCAAGCTTTGCCTCCACAGGGCAGGAGAGCTAGTGACGACTGATGAGAAAACATGCTGCTGTAGCACAAAACAATGTGGGCAAGAAAATGTCCCTGAGCTGTTAACACCAGGCCATTGTATGGGAAGTGTTTTATTATGTTTCTCTTATGAGCTCTAGGAGTCTAACTTTTGATTAAACCAAGGATCCAGGGCTCAGTTCCCTTTCTGCACTCAGTCCAGGGGTGGGAAGAGTCGGACAAGAGGTCAAGTTCCATCTCTGCCCTACCTGGGCCTGGGGCAGGTATAGGACTGGGGACATCAAGGCCTTAGCATTGTCCTGAGACCCTGCAGAGTTTTCATCCCACCTACTGTTCCAAAGGCTCTTTAGATTGATTAATTTCCTCTACTTTCCAGAATAAAAACTACTTTCTAAACCTTCACCCAATCCTTGTAAATGGTATGTCCTCAGAGAAGCCAGTGAGCCATCGCGACAATGTAGAGTGGCAAAGACGGTGTCCGGGTGTGGGGAGTCAGGTGGATGCCCACAGCCAAGCCACTCCCTGGGTGTGTCGGGATAAAGGCCCTATCTTCTCCATCCTGTGGGTGCAGAAGGTGATTGCCTAGCCTGCTCCTAACACAAAGCCAGCCTGAGCTTCTGCGGTGCCAGTGGCCATCTGAAAAAGCAGGGCTCAGCTGGGGCAGAAAACTGGCCTCAGGCCAAAGTCTGCCCTGGGTCCTGGTTCTGCTGCCTCTTTCCTGTGAGGGACTGGGCAGATTCTTCGGCCTGCCTGGGCTCAGGTCCTTGTGGAGAAAGTGAAGCAGTTACTTTCCTCAAAAGGATAAACTCCTCCTGGGGCCCATTCCAGCTCTGACATTCAAAGATATCAGAAGAAAGTAGGGAAATTTTTGTAAAGCCCATCTTGTAGTCATACTGAAGGCTGCAGACCAGAGCCCAGGGTGACCGAGAGAGAACTCGTCCCCACACAGTTTCCCTTGATGTTTCTGTATCCCCACTTCCACATCTGCCCCAAAGCCACACATCTTGAGAAGCCGTGATGGCAAGTTCCCTCTGCCAAGCCCCCTGCCCTCTGGCACTCGAGGGCAAAATCCTACCAGACTCTGTAGGAAAGAAGAGAGAAAAATCTTACCTGAAATGTCAGTGACTTTGATAGCTGTAGCTTGAGGAAAGTTTTCTTTGAGAATTTGGGTCACTTTGAGCTCCCCCTCAGTCTGTGAAGCAAACATCCGCTGGACACAGTGGAGAAGAGGAAGCTGCCACAGAACAGAGGAGTCACGGCTGAGCAAGATGAAGCTGCCCTCAGGCCTGCTGGGCCACTGTGCAGGCCCCACCTGCCATTCTGCAAGGCAGGGCCAGCATAGCCAAGGGCTAAGTCAGAGGGGCTGCATGGTGTCACATGTCTAATTAAGTTCTCCAGGATATAGAAAAAACTTTCTTGGGGTGGGGGTGGAGGGACTGTAAATAACTCACTTTCACTCGAGACAAGGTCCCAAATCTAATTCAATAGATGTTTAACTTGCCATGATAATGCCGTGAGAGAGATATTATCATGATGGCAATTTCATAGGGAGGAAGCTCAGACACTAAGTAATATGCCCGAAGCTGGCTGTTAGTAAAATGCAGAGCTGGGAGAAATTGGGCAGCCTGCCTCAGATGTGCTCTGCTGGGCCAGTGTGCTACTGACCACACATTGGTGGGCCAAATGTCACCACCGTTTAGGCCCGACTAACATTCCAGTCTCTCCAGTGGGATATGACCTTGTGACCTACTGCTCAATAAGCCAGCTACCCTTTGCAACATGTACTAATTCCCACTGGGGAGAAGCAGAATTCGATTAAACGACCTGAAGAAGGAATATTTTTAGATTATTTACACTGGCAACCACTCTCTCCCAGCCCCCGATGGCTACCACAGGGAGTCAGTGCTTCTAAGGGGAACATGTCTCAACCTTTAGGGGTGAAGGGGCATAAAACCAGGTCAGCAGCCTCTTGGCTGGGTTGATGTTGAAAAGGGCGACTGAGAACAGAGCATGGCAGGCCTTGAATGTCAGGCTGAAGATTTTGGACTTGGTTAGACAGTCCTCTTGAAGCTAGTCAGGAAAGATGCCCAGATAAGAGGCATTACAAAGGGAGTAGTACCAGGTTGGTCCCTGACTGGAGGAGGATGGCAGGTGGGTGAACACCAGCGCTGTTCATCAACTGCTGGTACTGAAATTACCTCCCCTTCACCCTTCTGTCAAGCCTTTTCTGACCACCCAGAGCAGAGTCCTGTGTTATAGAACCTTGGAGCGCCCTCTTTAAAATGGCCTGAGCACTGGCTCTTTCACCATGTGGTCTCAAAGGCCGAGACTGAATTTGCCCTGTAACTGCAGCCTTCCAGAGCTGAGCCCAGGGCAGGCCCGCAGGGGGACTGGGGTGATGGATGCATGGATGCATGGATGGATAGATGGATGGATGAATGGATGAATGAATGAGCAGGGGAAGAACCACACAATTCAGGACATGCATACTGGGCACCCACAAAGAAGTCTGGCAGGCAGTTGAAATTCAGGTCAGGAGAAAGCTCTGGACTTAGATAGTCTGAGTGCTGTGTGGAAGGAGAGAATTGATGTTGTGGACCTGGATAAGACTGGAGGGTGGGGTGGGGTGGAGCCTCTTCTTTGGATAGCACCTTGGGGGCAAAGGCGGAGGGTGACCAGGTGGCAGGCAGAAATATAATCACTAAGGACTGAGAGTAGTTAGCACTGCAGATTCCTCAGGAGAATCCTTTCCTTCTTAGCAAATCAGCGGCCTTTAAACCGGCAATCTACTGACAAAATCCCCAGATGCCTCCAGTCCACGCCGACACCAGTAGAACTGCTAGGGGGAGGCAGGTCCAAGTCCAGCTGAGGAGAAGGAAGAATGCGAGAGGAAAGAAAGCGAAATGGATGAGGTGAAGAAAGGATGAATCAGAAAGGGCTAGAGAAAATTAGGAGAGCGCGTGGTGAGTGCCCTCTGCTGGGCTTCTACTCCGGGTGTGTGGGGTATGGGGAGAGTCAAGGTCAACAAAGCAGACGACCCCAAAGCCCAGACCCGGCCACAGTTTCTGGCAGCCACGCCGTGACTCTGGGTTAAGACTCCTAGGTCTTCAGCTCGCTAGATCAACATTGCTTTTCCATACCCGCTGTATTATAGCTCTTTAAGTTTCTGTGGCCCTCGCCCTGACCTCCATCTGGCTCGGGAGATTCCCCCATCTCGCCGGCGCCTGACACTTCGAACGCCGGTTGCCCGGGCCCACTGAATGAACAAATCAACAACTGAATGAATGAATGGAAGAAAGGAAGGGAAGTCCCCTGACCTGCGGCCCTTCCGCAGCTCCAGCCCGGGGAAGAGCGCCCGGCCCCTGCCCGAGCTCACCCCGCGGATCCCGCGGAGCAGAGACGCTGCCGCGGCCGGGATCCACGCCGCCATGCCCGGCCGACGCGACCCGCTGCCCGAGGTCGCCGTGCCGCCGGGAAGTCGCGGAGTCTGGGATCGAAAGCCGCCGCCGTGGGCGAGGCCGCCCCCTGCCGTCCGGAGGTCGCGGGCCGTTCGCCTGGGGACGCGCCACCCCGGAACCGGCTCACTGCGGGTTCAGGGCCCCGCGCTCCGCCAGCATCCCTCGCGCTCTCCCACCCTCTCCTCCCCACCTGCCCCCCCGCCTGCTCCCCCGCCCTGCTCCCCACCTCCACTCCCCCCCCCCTGCCCTGCCTCCCACCTCCCCCCACCCCCACCTTGAGTCCCTTACTGCAGGTCCTTCCCCTCAGCCTAGAAACACCCAGGTCACCGGCCCTCTGCTGTGCACTTTTCTCATCCCAGTGCCCCTGCAGCCCTAGGTGGAACTTCTACCCTACCCCTCATCCCCACACCCCATCATCGGCAATTTGGCTTCTCAACTGAGGAGTTCGGGTTTCTCTCTCCAGAAAAGGGGAGCTGAGGGAGGATTTTAAGTAGGGCGTTGTTTACAGATTTACGTTTTAGAAAGATCACTGTGGCTCCTGCGAGGAGGAGGGACTGTAAGGGGCTGGAATCGGAGCGGAGGACAGACGTTCCTGAGGCTATTGCAATGGTCCAGGCGAGACTTGAGACCTGAACTAGAGCGGATGGGAGGAGTGGATTGAGCTATTTGGGAGGTGAGTGAAATGCAGTGACTGGATTGAGAGGTGAGGGTGAGGAAGGCGTCTGGGATGACTCCCAAGTTTCTGGCCTTGGACAACAAAAATGGGTGGAGGAGGGCCAGGTTGAGAGTGAAGACGGTCGACAAACTCGGCTTTGGATTTGCCCAAGTTTAAGTTGCCTACGAGACATGACCCTCCAGAAGCTTCCGCTCCACAGACCATGGAGTTCTGAGAGTGTAGTGGAAAGCTGACACCTTGACGGTTTGAGTTATAAGACATGCAAGGCAGTTGCTCTGGCTTGGCAGCTCTGATTCCATTTTAAAATGGCTCTTTTTACATTATTGTTTACATTGGGTTTGTCACTTGGAACTAAGAGACCTATGTTAAACTCACTGATTTGTATTTGCAGAATTTCTCCTTTCCCATTTATTGAAAATCAGTACTTTTGCTTATCTCCAAACTTCCTCTTCCTCGTAATTTAACAATGCTCATATTGGTTATTTTGGACTACAATTCTACATTCCTAATATCTTTCCCTGCCCTGTTCCCATACTGCTATGGAAGCCATTTGAGATGAAAATCTGTCCATTATTTGCTTACTTTAAATCCTTCAGACTCTTCATCACGTACAGGCAAAAACTCAAATTCTTTCATGATTTAATCCCTACTTACCAGTCCAAATGAAACCCACCCTTCATTAACGCTGGTCTACTTGTAACTCCCTCTAAAAGCGATGGTACAAGTTTGGTTATGCAGTTTCCCATCTCTTAAGCCAATTCAAATTCAAGCCTTATCTTCTCCAGGAAGCCACCTCTGACTGTCCCACAGAAAACTAAGGGCCCACAACTTGTATATAACTTTTATTGCATATATGGCCCTTTAGTACTATTGATTTGTCTATTTATCCCACTGGTCTGTAAACTCCATGACAGGATCTTGCTTTATTCATCAATGTCACTGGCTCTGCATGGTATGGGACAAAAAATACATACTCTGTGATTACCGAACAGAACTGACAGTGGTTTAGCAATTCTAGTTCCACTGTGAATTGGAACCTTTTCAGAAAAGGATCTGTAGATCGATCTTACCAATTTGGGGCTTCCAAATTAGTCCCAACTTAACAGTTCAAGTATGATTTTATGACAGGAGCAATTAAAAGTCCAGTTTTACTTTATGATTTTCAGTGCAATGCCTTTAGTCCCAGGAAATGGGTCTATCCCTACTGCATTTTACTTTTTTGCCCTGAACTTTAGGGGCTTTATCTTGAGATTCTCTTATCTTCACTTATGTCGATTAAGGACCACTCCCAGCTTCATTTTATTTCCATCTGAGCTAACTGCAAGACTCCTTAGGTAGGTTACCAGTAAAAAAAATTAACTGCAGTCATTTTATTTTATAAAGCCTTCTAGCACAGCATTTTAATAAATGCAACCGAGAAACCTGCCTCGCTATGAACTAGCTATTTCAAGTCTGAGCTTTTGTGAGTTAAAAACACTGAAAAATTCCTAACATACCTCTCAAATGCCACCTCCTCCGTGGGGTTGCTCTATGGATTAAATGAAATAACTTGCTAAAGAACTCCCCTAAAACAGGTATGTTCCTCTAAAGAAGGAATATTCAAAGTGCTGGTCAGCCACAAGGAGCTTGGCCAGAATCTGAATCAATAATCTACTTACTTCATTTAGCAAATATGCTACAAAAAAAAAAAAGTCAGCTAAGCTAAAAGTACACTCAGATACTTACATTCTGGTGAAGACCCCTTATCTTTTCAGAGAACAGAAAAAGCTCACAGAGCAGTAGCCAATCTAAGCTTTCGGACCATCCAGTATCTTTTAAACAATTTTGCTACGAGCTCTGAACCCTCAAGTAAAATCCAGTAACTTTTCCCCAGCCTCTCTTGTAGCTAGGAGAGAGATATGTGACCTAGGATCTGCCAGAAGCATCCACGTAAGTTTTTGATTAGGAAGACACACAAAAGAAAGTGCTAAGTAAAACCCTTTATTCTCCTCAGGACAGATTTAGTTTTTGGGAGGAGCTGAGACAGAGATTGACATCTAGTGGTCAGCAATAGCAGTGCAGACTGTAGTGCCTAGACCTCTTCCCACAGCAAAGTGGGTTATTTGCTAGAGAAGGCCCAAGGCGAGGTTTGGATTTTGTTTCTGGCTGTGTAGCTTTGAAGCTCGACTGGCTCTTACAAAAATTATTTGGGTTACTCTACTATTTATAATGTTTGAAATAGCTTTCAGTTTTAGTTATTTAGACATCCTTACAAACTTAACATTTTCATGATCAATATTAAGCCTACCGAAATAGGTCCAAAAACTCCAAAACTGATTGTAACTTAACCATATCTTATGCACAGTGAGTGTTAACCCATGTTGTTTAGCCACATTGTTTTTAATTTTAACTTTACTCAAGAGAGATCAAAACAATTCTAGCACTATTTTGAACCGACCTAAAATTAGTTATCTATACTTTGGTCCTCTAAAAGGAACTCTTTCCTACAATCATGAAAAATGGCTGCCTGGGGGAAGGGGGAATGTCTTTCAGATATGCTGAGCACTCAATATCAAGATCAGAAAAATTAAAGAGGCCAGTCTCTCTTCTTCCTTTATCTCAGTCTCACAGCCAGGAGTGTATAAAAGGTCAGGAGCTTGTTTAGCATGGTAGGAAGGAAACTACTTATTTTTTGTCTCGGATAAGTTTTAGCCACTGTAATCAGAAACATAGTTTGTTCGGTGTGTGTGTGTGTGTGTGTGTGTGTGTGTGTGTGTGTGTGTGTGTGTGTGTGTCGGGGAGGAATGCTGGTATTATAAGATAGTTTATTTAGGAACTTCCCTTCTAAGAATTAAGAAAACATATCAGCTGCTAAATGATAAAGACAACTTTCCACAGAAGTTGCAAAAATCTCAAGTTATACAAATACTTTAATCAGTCATTTCTTTTTTAATATATTTTATTCTGATGGAGTTACAAAAGTAGATACAAAATATTTTTTTAAAGTACAGTTAAATGACTTAGAAAAATAGATAAAGCCCCTAAAGGTTTAAAAACACAACACAAATTTTCATGTAAAGGACATTTAAAAATATTTTAGATGGTAACCAAGACTAACTTATGCAAGCTATTTAAGCTATTTTTGAAGTAGATCAAACACAGAATGTTGTTCTATAATAAATCTATAGCACACTGGCAATCCATTTGGATTTACAGAATACTTGTTTGAAATAGAATCTGATGAGAGAAAAAAGTGAATTTCAATGCAGCTGCTTCGGTAAAATTACTGCTATCGTATGTAACATCCCCCAAAAGCCTTAACTGTCGGAAATATCACACAAAAACACAGGAAGACTGCAGTACTATTTTCCCTCTTTGCCAGATTTCTGTAACAGTATAAACCAAATGCTCTTACTAAATAGATATCAAGAGGAAATGACATCCCTGTTGAAGGCGCTCAGTTTGGTGTCCCAGCTGGCATTTTTCAGGCCAGAGTTCTACAAAGAGACAGCCTCCGAGAACCAGGCAAGGCTAACACCAGCGTCATGACTGGGGTTGCTCAGAAACAAACTTCTCGGACTCATCCTCTTTGGGCCTGATTTGTACATGCTTATTGAGGTAATCATGTTAAGTTCAGAAGCTCCACTTCTAGTATAACCTTGTTGCTCAGAGAAAAGGCCAACGGTATAATCAGGAAACCTCAACAATGTTTGCAAAAGTTTAATATCACCACCACGATTGCTCCTGCTTTGCACACTAGGAAAACTTTCCTTTTGTTATCAGAGTCATGATGAATACAGATTTGCATTTCTTGGGCAGGCAGCTACATGAGCTAGGACTCTACAAGTCTAAGATGAAAGGAAATACTTTCTTAGCTGGCAGCCCTCTAAAATCACTTTATTCAGTCTGGAGAAGGATACATTTGTTTGTCAACACAGGAAGTAGTACAAGGAAGTTTCAATATTTAAACAAAAATATGCACATCACTGCCAAAGTTTTTTTAAAGGCTTGGAAATAAAAGCACCAAAAGATTAACTGCATAATGTACAAAACACTCCCCACCCCATGACAGTTATCAGGTGTGAGGCACAGCAATTGGACAGAGGAGATGACTTGTGATTAGGAGTGGGCACAGGAGAGATTGTTGTGGAAGAGGCAGACCCTGGGCAATAGGGAGATAAATCAAAAGTGAGAGGTGTCAAAGGCAGACTGATTTCTTCCAACTCTTATCAAATATTGGCCCTCTAGTGAAGTCAGTAAGGGGTCATTCTCTCCTCTTCCTCCAATTCTGCCCTCAACTCCCTAGCCTTGGATATAAACAACATTAATACAAATGTTTAGCTGCATTGGTGGTTAAGCCAGATTAGTTTGGGAACCTGGTAATGTTTGCTTGCTTGTTTTAAAAAGTCCGTTCTGAGTCTCAAATTACCAACAATGTTATTTGTTTCATTAATAAGCTGCCTTTACTACTATGCTAACATGACCATCTTTGGTTTGTTTTGGGGCTGTCATGAAGAGAGGATTTCTACACTGAAAAGAACTGGAGAAAAGTGAGCACCCTTTTGAGAATATTTAAAATAGAAAAGATGACAAAGGTACAACACTAGTTGAGTATCCAATTTCATTCTTTGCAGACTTAATTAAAGTCAACAAGGTTTAAAGTCAAGATGCAGTAACATTTTAGGTCACATCTAGAAACCTGCTTATTTGTAAATGATCAACATAAACATACAGACAGGATGACAGGGACCTTTGAATAAACTTAAACCATGAATTGTGGAATGTCTCATAGAGGGCTTTTCTCTTTTTTTCATAAGTGATTATCTCACTCTTTAATTCCTGAAACAATGAGGTATGGCTTCCACCTAAATCAGATGAAATGTTTTGTTGCCTTTAAAATTCCATATATGTTTAAGAATTTATTGAAGTTATTATAAAAATGGAGTTTCTAAGCAATTCTTTTCTTTAAACTCTGATGGAATAATACAAATAAATAACAAAAAACCCTATCAAGGCTAACCTTTTTCAAAGCCATCAAGGAAGCTGGTGAGCACTTTGCAAGTCACGGCTCTGAAACAATGCTGATGAACTTAAAAGTGGTGGGAGTCTGACAAGGCTTGAGTATACTTGTGCCTCAACAGTCAACTAGAGATTACTAAATCCTAGAAACCTAATGAAAAGCAGATCTTTTCTTACTAAGGGGAAAGATTCTCTTTACCTAATAGAAATAGAATAATTTCAAGTTTTGATACAAAAACAATTAAAACAGGATAAAATGCTTATGGATGTTCAATCCATCCTTTGACTACTCACACAAGATTTTTTTTACATATTCCTCCTAGTCTATCTCCTTTAGACATAAACACACACAATTAAAAAATAGGTAACACACCAAACTTTTAGCTGTGTTATAAAATGTATACACCTTTCAAGGCCTTTTTTATTGTGGTTTTCCTTAAGTTTTATCCTTATTGTGATAAAGTTCGTGCAGTTCTACACTATTCAGTTAACTAAGTCTTAAGTCACAATAAAAACATAGAAATAATTTTTTAAAAAAGGAAGCTCATGGGTACTTTCTTCCATTCTCCTACCCTTTCAAGGCAACGTGAATGAAAATCACTATTTTGAGATCTGAACTTGTCATAATTTTTTGGAAGTTTTTTTCCTCAGCCAAAGCTACCTATTAAAATTAATCTGAATGAAGTATTTCAAAATACAAATCTATAAGATGCTTTAAAAAATTATTTCTGATACCATACTCCAAACATTTAGATAGGTTCATATGTGAATAAAATCCCAAATAAAGATTAAAAAATAAAGTCATTTAGAAATAACTGATTACTCTCATACATGTCATATGATTTACACTGAAATCATGGATTTTGAAAAAAGATACAAACATGTATTATCAATAAAAACACTAGTATACAACAACTTCAAACTAGATTATCCAAAGTGACACAAATGTTCTAAATCTTAAGGAAACTTAAAAATGTCTCTTTTTGTTAAATGTCTAATTTGTTAAAAAATAAAAGGGGGGGCAGGAAAAAACCAATCTAAGTGTGTTAGGAAATTTGTGGGGAAACTTGTTACTAAAGTATTGGTAGAAATTCTTAATATACATTATGCTATAACTTGAAACAGTTTAAATCATTTTCTTCAGTAAAAAAAATAATAATAATAATAAATTGATAAACTACAGTTTAATAATCACATGTAACAGAAGTGTGACTCTGTGATAATAAAAGAAGTGGTCACATAGTGCCTCAGATGTGGCTATGTCCTGAATTTCTCACTCTGAAGATACTGGGCCGACCTACCTTTAGGACAATTTTTATCAGCAGACACAGACAAAAGGTGTCTTTTTATCCTGTTTTCTTAAAGTTTGTATCACTGGTCTATAACAGATAGCAATGAGAGAGCTCTAGCAGGAGGTGAAACAAGAGGGTAACTGTGTTCTAAAAGAAATATTTATCTGTCTTTCGATCCAAGCTTCTCAATTAATTCCTGAAGAGGTGCCAACTCACGCCTATCAATCAGATTAAACTCCTAAAAGAGAAGAAAAATAAAATTTAAAAATAGATTTGAAGTTAAAACTCTGTAAATGTAATTCAGAGAAATTTCCAATCTCTAGTTTTCTGAAATCCAAAAGAATGATGGCATGATCTGTGACCATTTTAAAACAGGATTTTTATTCTTTTTCTTAAAATATAGGAGACTTACAAAATAAGTAACTGTGCGTATTAGCTTGATACTCACTATGTAAAACATTAAAATCAAAATTGTACATGCTTGCATTTATAAGACATCTGAAAACTGTACATTGGACCTTTGATAGTGGACACCTCTGGGGCAGTGGATCTTTTTGTTTCATATATCTACATCCATATCTATACTATACCTCTATCTATGCCATGCAACAATCTCAGAAGGAAAATAGAAAGAGTACAATACATTCCCCTTTGTGTGACATACAGAACTGCAATACACAGTATTTTCTATAACGCTACTAGTTTTTCCACCAAAAAATGTTATCTGGACATACTATACTTATATTTTGCACATAGAATGATATATCTTTAAAGTGAGGCTAAAGAAGTCCTGATTCTCTGATATCTTTTTGAAACAATGTGAATTATTTTGATTTTAAAAAGTACCAGTTCCAACTAAGGACCCATAAGACAACAAGCCACATTTCCGAAGGGGGTTGCCCGGTTTTAAGTTTCTAGCTGCTGATTTCAAAAGTTTTGGCCTGAGGTGAGACTTCTGGAAACTTAACCCATGATAGCAACTAACAGGTTATTCCAAAAGTTTCTTTTCCAGGTAGAAACATCTCATGAACAACCCAACTGCAGAAATATTTCAAAGCATCTTTTCACCCAGCAGTGGTGATGGAACAGAAGGGTACAGACAAGCTATCTTAGGTCATATCCTAACCAGAGACCTGGGCAGCCAGAGGCAGAAAGCCCCAAATGTGGGGGTGGGGAGGTGGGGAGTGTGTGTGATTATTTCTATACTGTTATGTATATCAGTGAAATAAACAATGTGGAAAAGAGAACCCTGCTATACTTAGCTCTACATCTCTAAATAAGACTCTATAAATTGCTCCTTATTAAAGCTACCAAGCCAAATGTGTCAACTTACCTGAACGAAGAAAATAAAGTGCTTAAATGAGGTGTTGAGATGGGCCTCCTCTTGCAGCTGCATCACAGAATCAAAGTGCTGGTGATAAATATGGGCATAAACCCTGAATAGACGCTTAAGAATGGTCTTTGCCACAGACATAAAGTTTTTGGGAAATGGGACACCTATAATCAAATATACATGTATATCTGTTAGTCTTTTATCTAATTGAATAGCAGAAATTTCAGGCATGGCCATGAACAACTCCAACACAAACACACATTCACAACACAAGCCTATTTCCACATTTTTTAAAAGGCAATGGAAAAACCTAAGTATATGAGGTATGCTCACATATCACGCTTTTTCTGACTGCCTTAGAATAGCAGGAACAGGTTATCAAAAGTTATATAAGCTGCTACTGAATCAAAGTTAAAATAAACATAATTTTGCTGTTTAACACTGAAGAGCTTCTCTCTAAGATTAAACGCAACAAGAATAAGTATTTTGACTATAAATAGAAAATTTTACTTTTTGTAATTTGTAACTATAAAATAAATTTTGCACACTCAACCAGGACTGGAAACTCTCCTAAGCAAAAGAAAAAAATTAAAGGCACATCCTGAGTCATCATAATCTACTGTTTACAGATAGAAAAGTATTTTATCTTCTGAATTACTCTGAAGAGCCAGTTTTCTTTCTTAAACTAGGAGTCCCCAACTTTTTAATTTTTTTAAAGTACTATTTTCATTTTCCTGTAGTCTAAGAAGGGGATATACTTTCTGAAAAAGGAAGGGTAGGCTCCCTATTTTTCAAAGAAAATAAACGCCTCCCTAGAAAAAACTGGGTAATCTCTCTCCAAACGGTGCAGGTAGGGATGTGACTGTTTACATTTACGAGAATATTAGTTGACAAGACCAAAGTATCTTAGAAGGCAGGGACAGAAGAAGGACAATACAACTGGCACTGTAAATAAACCCACAAGAAGGCACTTGCTTGCAAACAGTCTAGATTAGTTGGCCTTAGAGATCTATTCCAAACATTACTCTTGAAACATTTTCCTTCTTTAATCTTTCAATGGATAAAGGCTAAAACACTTTATCCTTTCCTGCATTTTAATTTCTCAATCAGTCCTTAACAGCTTGAAATTTAGTATATTTTGTTCTTATAATCTGATTTTCTTGAGGGTTTCCCCAACCTCCAAGTGTTAGCTAACAACTTGCCCCTTCAAACATTATTCTGGAACTCATGGGTATGTTACTCTGAACTGGCTCTTGTGTTCATGTACTGAAAAGATGTACTTTAAGTCAAACTCCTTTTCTCTCAGAATTTACAAATAGGCATCTTGATAATAAAAGGAACAGTAATAACTTGGGTATACTAGTTTAAAAATAAAGTTTCATCTAATATGAATAAATAATTGGCAAAAGTAAGATGTGGATAATAGCCTAATGAAGTAGGAAAGAATTCCAGAACATTAAGATAAATTATTAAAGAATGAGAAGCTGAGAAAATAGAATAAAGCTAAAAGTACTCTTTATCCTCCATAAGAGGAAAACTTTAATGAATAAATATCATGTTTTAATCTAAGCAATTTTTCCAAGCTCAGTTTAACAGAAACATTCAAGCATAGCCAATATGCAATAATGAATCTGTGAGAAAGAAAATAAAAGGTTTAATAGAATGAAAAAGTTGACCAATGGCAAACAAACAATATGATACAAAATTTTCTCCTGAAAAAGCCTATAATTAAACTGTAAAAAAAGGAATCTGCTATAGTCTGAATATTTGTGTCTCCCTACTGCAAAATTCATATGTTGACATCCTAAGCCCTGGTGATGGCATTAGTAGGTGAAGCCTTTGGGAGGTGATTAGGCCATGAAGGCAGAGCCCTCATGAATGGGCTTAGTGCCCTTATAAAAGAGGAAGGAGAGAGACTGCCCTTCTACAATGTGAGGACTAGGTAAGAAGTTAGCAGTCTGCTCCCAGAAGTGGACCTTCACCAGAACCCAACCCTGCTGGAGCCATGATCTTGGACTTTCAGCTTTCAGAACTGTGAGAAATAAGTTTCTATTGTTTATACGCCACCTAGCCTCTGGCATTTTTGTTATGGCAGCCCGAACAGACAATACAGAATCCAACAATGTGTTGTTCATAAGACATCCCTAAACCGAAAACGACAAGGACTAATCTCATCCATCAATACCAATGCCAAAATCTTAATCAAAATATTAGCAACTAAAAAATAGTCTTCCAGGAGAACATTAAAAACCTTATAGCCATCAACAACAGATACTGGAAAAATATCTGATAAAACTCTATGATCATACCTGACTTAAATCCACATACCTCTAATCAAAAGCAAGATTCCTGCTTCATTCTGAAATACTAGAAGCACTCACATAAAAAATAATAGCCTAATGAAGTAGGAAAGAATTCCAGAACATTAAGATAAATTATTAAAGAATGAGAAGCTGAGAAAATAGAATAAAGCTAAAAGTACTCTTTATCCTCCATAAGAGGAAAACTTTAATGAATAAATATCATGTTTTAATCTAAGATGTTTGCCATCATCACCGTAAGTCAGCACTGCTCGGTAGATACACCAGCTGGTGCAGTTAGGTAAGAGTTACACAGGAATACGTGTTAGAAAGAAAAAGGCAAAATTATTATACTTAAAAAACTCAAGAAAATCAACTCAAAACAACAGAAACAACCAAAATCTGATGGTCAACTATAACATTTATATAAAAATCAACAGCTTTTCTATATACTAAACAGTAACAAGTTGGAAACCAGATATCAATAAAAAAAAATATTAAATGTCTAGGATAAACTTAAGAAACCTGAAGGATAAGCACAAACTAAACTATAGAATTTTATAAGAGAAAATAATAAGAGACATGAATAAATGAAGAAATACACCTTGTTCTTGGCTAGGAAGACTCGGTATTGTCAAGAGAATCAGAAACCCTATATTAATCTACAAACTGAATGAAACCATAATCAAAATCTCACAAAGATTTTTTTTTACCTTGACAAAATGATTCTAAGTTCTTTGGAAGAACAAATATCCCAGAATAGCCGTGAATATTCTGAAAAAGAAGAGCACGGAAAAGAGACTAGCCCTACAAGATGCTCCAAGGTACATGGCTATGGTTAATTAAAACCGTCATTTCTATAGGAACAGATAAAGAGATTAAGAGACTCCAAAATATGTGGCAATTTGATAATTGGGAGAAAAGACACATGTATTTGATAAATAGTACTGGACAAACTGACTAGCATTTATAACTGGAAAAAAAAATGAAGGGAACATTGAGAAAAAAAATTCCTGATGGATTTAAATGTAAAAACAAAACCACAGAAATATTAAATGAAAATATGGTCAGATATTTTTATAATACGGAAGTAAGAAAAACCTTTCTAATCACTGATTAAAATCCAGACATCATTAAAGAAAGGATTAATAGGATAAAATAAGAATGTTACATGTAGCAAAAACATCTCATAAACACACTAAGACAAAAGGCAACCTTGGGAAAAATACACGCAACATGTATGACAAAGAGCTAGATCCTTAACATACAAAGAAATGAACAAAGGATATAAACAGAAAACACACAATGATCAATAAACCAAAAAATGCTCAATCTCATCAATATTTTTTAAATGTACCTTAAATTTCCCAAATTATAAAAGATTTAAAAAATGAGTAACAACTGCTATTGGTGAAGAAACACAGGCAGATACAAACATGTCTGAAGGGAGTATACATTTATAATCTTTTTGGAGAGAAATTTAGCAATCTGTTACATTTTTTTAAAGTGATAGAGCTTTAAAAAGAACATGTTAATTATTTAAAAGAAAATCAGTTCTATAACCCAAACTCACCAATCTTAGAAGGAAAAAGAGTTTCATCATCAAGCTGATCCTGAACCCAAGTCATCAAGTAGTCAATGTATTTTGGTGCAGAACATTTGATTGGCTTTTTAATATTAGTACCATCTGCCCAATGATATTCATATCTGAAGAGAAAAAAGATTTTACTGATAGTTTTCAAAAACATTAACAAATTGCAACTTGTAATCAAAGTAGGTTCACATTTTGTCAACAGAAGTTATATAAACCTTTAGTAAATTACCTAAACTTCTACTGAAGGTTACGGTGAGTTTCCTATAGAACTATTCTGAAATGTGACGGTTATAATTGGAAGAGAAAAGGAAGATAATGTGGCAGCTGGCAGTGCCAGAATAGATGTTTTCTGACAGAGCCCTGGGACAGATAAAGGAACTGCATTCTTGTCTATTAGGCAGAGAGTGCTGAGGACTGGGGAAGGGGATGATGGATCACCACATTCTGAGATCCTTGGCCATCAAATTATCACCAATAGAGTCAAGATTATAAAATCCTGTTTCTTGGAGAGGATGTAAAGAAATATCCTTAGGTATGCCATCTTTTTCCTATTCACATTTGCTGAGCTAGAATGATTAACAAGACTTACACAAAACTTCACTGTGTAAAATGTTTAAGCCATAGGTATGCTTAATTTTCCTACTTATTTTGTTTAAATTTCTTTTAAGGAAGTTTGAAAAATAAAACTTGAAACAACACAAAATAAAACATCTCTCCTAAAATACTATAATCATAATTGGACTATGAACTCATTGGGGACCTATTTATCCTTTATACCTGTAGCGAATTTAGAAAGGACTTTTTTTCCCATGAGGTAAACATCTTGATACCATCTATTATCACATAAAATCAGTCATTTGCTATAGGAAAGACAAAAACACACTAAAACATTAATCTCATCATACCTTGAGGATATTATGGGTGACAAAGAATTCCATCTCTTTCTCAATATTTCTTGAAATTTATTATAGTCAAATGTTAAAATCTAGCATCTTTAAGCCAGATAACAAAAGCAGCACAATTTAGAAGTAATTAACACTGAATAAGCACAAGAAAAACTAATCGAATATTAGTCAACCAAAAACTTTCAAGAAATTAATTTAAAAACCAGAAACAGAACCATATTGTTAATAAAATTGAAAAAATAACTTGCAATGCCAGATAAACCTAACTAAATTTTTTTTCCTTTTACTCCTACAATTGAACATTCATACTTACTCTAATGCAATTACAAAATAAAACACTAAGTACCAAATGCCAAAGTATTTAATAATAACTAAAAGCTTATAGATAAGTATTCAAGAACTCATAAAATTGAACTGCTTTTACACAAGCAAACAGATAAAAACAAAGTCTTCATTATTTAATTTCTATCAATCAGCAATTAGCTTTATTTAGTAATTCAAATACCTATATAATAGGTAGCAATATGTACCTTGGACCTGCAGACATGACTGGACAGCTTGCTTCAGTGCAGAATTCTGTAATAGTTCCGTATAACATGTTGATCTGGTTGAAGAAATCTACAGCTGGAAAGATAGTAGCAGAATTGTATTAAAGTGTCTGTGTGAAAACAACAAAGCATCAGACCTCTCAGTTGAAGGATAAATAGATAATGCATTGCGATTTTTGGCTGAATCCTTGAGAAATTCAATAATCCAGGATACTGTAAATTCTCTTTGTACATTGTCATATCTAAGTTAATCTTTTACATATATTCGCTTTTAATATCCTAAGCTTTTCATCGGCATATAATATCAGAAAAATAAAAATTAGAGATAATTCTAACTTAATGTTGACTATTATGTCATTAGCATATATAATTTGATTCCATCCTAGGGAATGAAAAAAACCATAGCTTCTTATCAATCTGGACCAAACAATACCATTTGTTAGAAAAGTGTTATAGAATATACTATAAGGTAGGCAATGTATCAGCTGCTATTAATAGGTATTTAAAAAATCTAATTCATCATAAAGAATTGAGGCCTAATGCATACCGAGGACATAAAAAACATAGGATAATGTCCCTTGCCCTGGAGCCTCCAAACTAACAGGAAGAACAAAATTACCAGAGATGAATAATACAACATATAAGGTAGTACCCAAAGGCCAACAATAAGTGCAAGAATTCAGAGAAAAGGCAACATATTGAGGAGCTGAGGTGCAAGGAGTACTTCCTAAAGGAGCTTCAGCTTGATCTGGAAGAAAATGGAAGAGGTTGGGAATGAGTGAAACAACTTCACTGAGTGAAACATATTCTGTGCAAGGAGAACCACATAAACCTTAAAACCACACAAGTTTTCAAAAATATTTTAGTTCCCTGTCTAAACGAGTACCTAAAAATCCACTAGGGCTTTTCGAGTTTCTTACAAAACAGATTAAAAAGTTCAATTTGTCAAAAGGAATTTTGTACAAAACTCCCTTTTATAAACCTTTCTCTTAATTAGTCATGTTTCTAAGAAAGTAATACTTCAGTGTACAATATTCATTCAAAACAAAGAGTATGCCCGGGTAGTGTGCTAGTTCATTGGTCTAAAGCAGCTGTTCTCCAAATGTGGTCTAGGAATTCCCTGTTTCAGGGGGAACCTGTGAGGTTGGAACACTTTTAATTGCTCTTTTCATTCTCATTCACTCAGGAGGCACAGTGGAGTTGGCACAGAGGCTCCATGATCACATCGCAACAGACTGAATGCAGAAGCAGACAAATGAATCCAAGCTCTCTCCTATTAAGCCAGACATTAAGATTTGCAAGCATGTAAAATAATGCCATACTTCTCACTAAAATTTATTCTGGAAAATAGTCATTTTTCATTAAAAAAATTTATACACACACACACATACAGGTAATGGGTTTATTATTGCTATTTTTAAAATAGTATTTAAAATTTCTCAGTTTTAATTTCTAACACAGTAAGTATCACTACATATAACCTATATAATGAAAAGCTCTTTGGGATTCTCAATAATTTTTAGGAGGATAAAGGGATTCTGAGACCAAAAGAATTGAGAACAGCTGATCTAGACCAATAAGTCTCAAAGGAAAATCTAAGACTAAAAGGCCAATAGATGCCTTCAGAATAAAAAAAAGATAATTTGAATAAGGTTTAAAAAAAGTTTTTCTTAATACATAATACTTCACATGGTCCCCATATCAAGATATACAGAAACATGCAGTGAAAAAAATCTGAATTCCAGTCACTCCAAATCCCCTCCTACACACAAGCAACTACTATATTATTTTTTTGTTTCTTCCCACCTAAGTTTCTTTATCTTGTTTTACACAAAAATATAACATATTACATAGTTCTGCATCTTGTTTTTTTCTCTTAGTAATATGAATAATGGCTTTTTAATGAGTTGAAAAAAAGTTTTTCTTAATGTGGCTACTAGAAAATTTTAAATTACATTTGTAGATTACATTATATTTCTATCAGATAGTGCTGACCAAGTCAACAATTATCAATAGCTGATTAACACCACATAAAAGACAACTAGACACTATGGGAGTATCTACACGACTGGAAGTATATACCACCATCTATGAAGTAGCCTTACAAACCAACAAAATCAAATCTGACTGATCTGAGCTCCTTATCTGTGCTAATACAGTAGCCACTAGCCACATGTGGCTACTTAAGTAAAATTAAATTGAAATACAAAATTCAGTCACATTAGCCACATTTCAAGTGCTAAAAGGCCACAGTAAAGATATGACAGCATTTGCATTATCACAGAAAGTTCTATTAGACAGTGCTGCTCTAGATCTAACGTTCTAGAGGAAATAAGAGGAACAGAACATCATAATGAATGCCTTGAGGATAATTCACACTGGAACAAAAATGAACTGGTTTCTTCAAGAACAACAAAACAAGGAAAAAAGACTATGAGGGGAAACCTATTAAGAGATTCAAGAAATATATGTACAGGCCTTCCTGGATGCTGATTCAAGCTAACCACATGTTTTATAAAAAGAAACATTTATAGGATAATCAGGGGAAATATGAACACTGATTAGATATTGTAATGTAAAGGAATGATGGTATTGTCATGATTTTTGATAATGTAAAGGAATGATGGTATTGTCGTGATTTTTCAAATAGGAATTGTTTTAGATACTGAAGTATTTATAGATAAAATGATATATCTGGGATTCACTTCAAATTAATCAGGATGAAATATATAGAAAAATCATGAACTGAACATAAATTGATAATTGTTGAAGCTGGTTAATGGCTACCTGGAAATTCGATGCACCCATTTCTCTACTTTTATAATTTGAAATTTTCCATGAAAAAGTTTAAAAAATTCCTGTAACAGCTGAAATTCTTCATAGATTTAAACCTTATCACCCAGAACTTATCTCAGAAATGATACACTCTAATATTCAAATGTCTAGCCTCAGCATTCCCTTCCATGTCATACCCCTACTTTCTTGAAGTCAGACTTTCAGTTCATGGCTCCCTCCATTTTCTCTCAATCTCTCAATTTCCTATGACTAATCCTAAATCACAACAATCAATCGACTGATGATCTAAATTGCAAGTGACTTTTCTGTATACATGGGCAGATGAGAGCTGTTGGAAATAGGAGCACAACTCTAAAGATTGGTTATCCTACAAAGTCATGGTCTAACACAGGTAGAATCTTTGCATTTACCAATCTTTTTACTGACCTTACTCAGCTCCATTCTCCCCAGAAATTACTCCAAAGCACTCATCATTTCTGTTCAGGTCTCTCGCCTCAATCACAAAAGCTACAACCAAGTATTTTGAAGAGAACACTATAGTTTTGGATGTATTTGTACTTACATGTTTCTTTACAGATAATCTACTATATTACAAACCTTATATCTGTAAAAGAAAATTCATTAACAACAAAATTTTAGCAAAATCTTCCTATAAACCAGCAAAGTAGAATGTTATTTAAAACTTACTGTTCACAGCAATCCATTCATTGAGATCCTCTCCCTCTGGCAACATAACGGCTTGTCTCAGATTCCCACTTCCTAGAGTTGCCTCTGCATGTTTTAAGAGTTCATACTGATGAGACCCTTCAGGGATATTCTTCTTTGGTTTGAATGTCTTGGAAGAGCGGCTGCTGCTGTTAGGTTAAAAGAAAAGGGACATCGACTGTATGACTAGAAGCAGAATGGCATAGTTTTAAGCACATAAACTGCTCATACAATAAAATAAAAAATATGCCCTAAAAAGTGCCAGCATTGATGGGGTGGGGAGTCGGGGTGATGAGCACAATGAAAGAATGCTTTAAGTTTCTTTCCTCACATTGAAACAGGATTAGTAGCACAATTTCACATAGAAGGCAACTGAAATACGCCTCATGAAGCAATGTGATGTAACAGAAAGGGCACTTTAACCAAAAGAAGAAAAAAACCTGAATTCTAGTCCTTGATCTGCTACTATCTCTGTGACTGCTTGAGAAACCTAACCTCCCTTTAACCTCAATTCCCACCTATAGATAAGTTGCTGGGAGGGGGGTAGCCCTCAGGTTCTCATAGGTCAAAGTTCAGTTTCTATGTCAAAATATTTGGGATACCATCAAAGCAAACCGCAGTGGATATAACACATTTTGATGTTTTTAGAGGAAAAAAATAAATGAGACAGAGATAACTGGTTTCTGAGGGAAAGAACAAGTTTTTATTCCTATCTCACACCATCCATAAGGACTTCCTAACATGACACAGAACCCCAAAACCTAAAAAAAAAAAAGAGATGGATTTCAAATCATAACAATTAAAAAACTTCAGTAACAAAGTAAAAAGACAAGTAACAAAAAAAATACTTGCAACATATACTACAAAGGATAAACTGGATAATGGGCTTCTATAATGTGTTAAGAAAAAAGGTAAGGAACCCTTTAGAAAATTGGGTTAAGGAGATGAATAGGCAATTCAGAAGGAAACCTATAATGACCAATGAACATGTGAAAAGCTGCTTAATTAAAGATTTATTTTTCTTTAATCTGAGTGTCAAAAGTTAAAACCAGCTAATTACAGTATGTGAAATTAGTACTTTAACACTCCTGGTGAAAATGCAGTGTTTTGGGGAGGGCAATATGGCAGTATATGTTAATTCTGAAATGCTCCTCAATTTATCCCTTCCACTTCTACGTCTCTCTTAGATGCGAATAAGGATGTGTTTTCCACAATTGTTTTTAATGGTGAAAAACCTGGAAACAAGCCTAAGGTTTATTAGTAAAAAGAATAAATAAGCTATGATATATCCACATCATGAAGTCTTGTAGTTAAAAACAAGAAACAAGAACAAGCTAGAGCTACATGTATTCACATGGAAGGATCTTAAGACAAAACCAAATGTACAGCAGGAGCCCATTTTGTAAATGCATAGAAAATATCAGAAAGGATACACATCAAACTGATATTGAGGATTACTTCTAAGAAGAAGAAGAGAACAAAACTGTGGGCTTTCACTTTACCTGAGTAATTTGAATTTTAAATAAGACTGATTACGAAGTGAAAAATTTAGAAAAGCTAAAAATCAAATACGAAAAGTTTTTAACATGATAAATAACTACGTTTAATAGGAAAAGTACTCAATTAGAAGGACTGGCCTTTTACAAATGGAAAACTAACAAGGAAAAAGATGATTCATGATTCAATATGATCTTCACCTGAATTAAGACTCTTGTGCTTCAAACGGCACATTCAAGACAGTGAAAGAAATTCACAAAATGGGAGAAAATATTTGCAAATCACAGATGTGATAAGGGACTTGTATCAAAGATAAAGAATTCTTAAAACTGAAAAACAAAAAGACAAATAACCTAATTTTAAAATGGTCCGAGGTTGTCAACTAAAAAGGAAAAAAAGTTTTTAAATGGTCAAGATTTGAAGACATTACTCCAAAGCGCACGAAAAGATGCTCATCTTTTTTATTCATTAGGGAAACACAAATTAAAATCACAATGAGATACCATGAAACATCTAATTAGGATGATTATAATCCAAAAGACAATTTAACAAGTACTAGCAAGGGTGTGGGTAAAATGAAACTCATACAGTACTGATGGGAACGCAAAATGGTGCAGTAATCTGAAAAAGTTTGGCAGTTCCTCAAAACATTAAACATAGTTACCGTGTAATTCAGCAATTCCACTCCTAGGTATATACCCAAGAGAAAACACGTACATCCAATAAAAAAATTTGTAGTACACAAAAGTTCATAGCAACATTATTCACAAAGCCAAAAAGTGGAAACTCAAATGATCATCAACAAAACGACGTTTAAAAGAAATACACAGCCTTACATTTAGGTCCAAAGAGCAACTAAGCAACTATACATCCACAAACAAACAAATAACTAAACATTAACTCATAAGAAAAATATTTGGGGGACGTGGGAGATTGTTCTATTAACATAGAAATTTGCAATTAAAATCTAAATCATACAGACTTTTCGACATGGTAGTCATACCTTACAAACTATACCCTTAAAAAAAAATAATTGAAAGGTGAGAAAAAGCGATTTGGACAAAGATTCTCAGTAGTGCTATTATTATAATAGAGAAAGAATCCAAATTTCTCACCATAAGTAAACTGTCGTAATGAAACACCATGTAACTTAATAACAACGTCAAGTATGTGGCTGATGTCCATTAACTAAAAATGGATATTTGTTCAATCATACAAAACACATCTAAGCAATATACTATGTGGAGAGAGCCACCTGAGAATAATGTGCGCAAACTGCAGCACTCCACGTTTTCCTGAGGCGGCATTTTACCGCGGGGGTAATTTAATTCTGACGATAATAAAGCTGGACAAACGGTGGAATGAAAAGCTAAGTCAGCAACGGATCGTTACTAGAAAAGGCTCCAGACTAGAGAGAAACTGAGAGCCTGTGGCCGGGCCCGCGGCTCCGCCTCCAGATCGACCCTCCGCCCTCATGGGCTTTCGGGCGGAAAAGTTTGGAGGCGCTACCGGCCTCAGGGCCTTTCTACTCCCCAACCTCCTCGCTCCGTTTCCTTTGCGTCGACTTTCATCTCCTTCTGTCTCGGCCCACGTCCCAGGCTCCCCCGTGGCCCTGAGCAAAGCAAGCGCCAGCCACCCCAACCACGGGCCCGGCCATCGCCCCAGGCTCCCTCTCTCCCCCTCCCTGACCTCGGCCCTCAGTCCTCAGCCCTGGACCCCTCAGCCCGGCCGCACTCACAAGAGGAAGCTCATCTTCTATTCTCAGAGGGAAGGGGAGGGGCCGCTGGCCCCGCCGCGGTAAGGATACGGAGCCGGCCCGGGAACCGCGAGGGAGCGGACAGTCCTCAGCCCGCCGACAGCGGAAGCGCTGGTGCGGCAGCTCCCAGGCTGGGGTCGAGACGGTATAAACCGCTGCAAGCTGCTGCGCCCACCTCACTCGCCCTTCCCACCTAGGCGAGCTCAAATGCGGAACCAGCATAATCTCGCGAGAGAAGGCTTTGCTCTGCCCTGCCCCGCCCCACCGCCGGGAGGGACGCGATGCGCCCCTTTTCACCCCGCCCTCTTTTGCAGCTCACCCAAACATCAGGCACCAGACCGGCATTTCTTCTCCCAGAGGCGTAGTGGCATTTCGGTCCTAGGTCTGGGAGAGTGGCTGCACATGTATTTGATCTAGCTTGTTGCTGTTGGATTCCTGATCCCTAGGTAGCATGGGGCTTCTATGAATGCTGCAATTTTTTTAAAATTTAATTTGGCTTTTAAATTGAGATATATTTCACATGGCATAAAAGTCACCCTTTTAAAATGTATGCTCCAATGGTTTTCTTCGTATATTTACAGTTGCGCAACCATCACCACTATTTAATTCTAGAATATTTTCCTCACCCCAAAAGAAACCAGTACCCATTAGCAGTAACTCACCATTCCTCTCTCCTTATAACCTGTGGCAACAGTTAGTCTACATTTCATACGCATTTGCCTAATCTGGACATTTCCTATAAATGGAATCGTACAATGTATGGTCTTTCATGACTGGCTTCTTTCACTTAGCTTGATGCTTTCAAGATTCGTCCATGTTGTAGCATGTATCAGTACTTCATTCTTCTTTATAAGTGAATAATATTCTGTTGTATGACTACATCTTACTTTGTTTATGCATACATCTGTTGGTGGATTTCCATTGTTTCCACTTTTTAGCTATTATGAATAATGCTGCTATGAACATTCCTGTACCGGTTTTTGTGTAAATGAATGTGTTCATTTCTCTCAGGTATATACGTAGGAGTGGCTGGGTCATGAGGGGAAGCAGAGTTTGCCACCCCAAAATGTGCCTTTTGGGCTATTGATTATTTTAAGCTGGTTATTTTCAAGAAAAAAAAAGACCCCCACAATCATATAGTAACTATATGTTTAACTTTTTGAAGAACTGTCAGACTATTTTCCAAATCAGCTGCATCATTTTATATTCCCACTGGCAAATGTCTGAGGGGCCTAATGTTTCCACATTCTTAATAACATTTGCTATTATCTATCGTTTTGATTACAGCCATCCTAGTCGGTATAAAGTGGTATCTCATTGTGATTTTGATTTGCATTTCCCTTTTGACTGATGTTGAGAATTTTTTCATATGCTTATTGGCCTTTTGAAACAAATTTATTTTTATCTTACTTTAAAGTTAGCTCAGGCCCCTAAAGCACCATCCAACAACTCAAAGGGGGTTCTGGTCCAATAACAGTCTTTATTCACTGTCTCCACATTGTCACCATACCCTTGATCCTTAACACCTAACTGTCCAGATTCTGCATTGTGCCCACTCTCCCACAGAAACTTCTTGCCAGGCTTTCAAGTGTCTTAGTTTATAAATTCATGGGCATTTTTCAGTCATTATCTTACTTGCCACTTAGTTCTATCTGGCTCCTCCTACCAGACTCCTCATTTGATCTCTGTGATCTGGCTTCTGTATGGTGGAAGTGGGGGCACAGAAAAGGGAAGAACACCATGATTGGGTTTGTTGGTTATAGTCTATTTTAGCTAGTATTTTTGGTAGCAAGTGACAGAAACCCACCCTGTTCACATTTCCATCCAAACTGCTTTACATTTTCTTTCCCACTAGACTGTAAATTTTTTTTGGAGATAGGTTGTTCATTTATCATCCCCAGTGTTCATCATAGTGCCTGGCACACAGAAACTACTCAATAATTACTCATTGAGTGAATGGGGATATAGACTGGAAATACCAGTCTAATAGAGGAGATTTATACAGAAATAAGTGATACAGTATTACTGATATAGGGAAGAGGCATAAAAACTAAATATTAAACTAAATTGTATTCAGAGCTTGCAATGTGCTGCCAGACCTCTGGAAAGCTATAGAACAAAGGAAGATTCCTGCTAGGCTAACTAACAATTTATTTACCCATACTATGAAAGGAAAACAGGAAAACAAATTCTACACAAAATAAACCCAATCATTCATTTCCTTTGGCCAGACCACAGGGAACCTACAGAAGAACAAAGGCTGAGATTACTAACATGCCTTTAACACTGAATACTCATACCTTTCATGTGGCATATCCATACCATTAAAGAAAAATAGGGAAACAATGTCTTTAAACTGTAATTCAAAGAAACTAAGAATTACATATAAATTGAATTCCTCAAACACTCAGAGTTTCTCTCATTCTCTGTCTCTGAGAGGAGACCACACTGTCTATGAAGCATTATTCCTTCTCTAATAAACTTTCTTTTGTCTCTGACTCTGGCATGTGCTTGAATTCTTTCCTGTGTGCAGTCAAGGATGCTCTCTCTTAGTGTGAGACTTGAGTCCCTACTTGGGGGATTTGCCCCTTCCTGCATCTTTGCCAGTACTGATAAGTTGAAAGGTGAAGTGATTCTGGTTTTTTTATGACTTGGTTTTTGGTTTTCTGGTTTTTTAGCTTCATTGCTCAAGGCAGTGCTTGGGCCAAACACTTTTGCTATTTCCCCAATAAACCCTGACCTCCTTAAGTCCATGTTCCTATTCTTGTAATTCTTTCTGCCTAGAATACCCAAGCATCTACAACATAACCTGTCCTTCAAGATCAAGCCAGAAGTTCCTCTTTCCTTCCTCTGAACTCTTGTAGCCCTTTATCTACATCCTTCTTACAATATATAATTATAATTCAAGTTTTAAAAATGTAGTATTTGTATATTAAACAGCTGTTGTTAGGGGGTTAGAACTTGAGGATTTATTCTCTCTTCTACTTTTCTGAATATTCCATTTTTTCTCTAGTAAGAAAATACTTATATTATTTTCGACTTTTTTTTTTTTTTTTTAAAGAGAAGCAAGATAGAATAGTGACTAAACAACCTGTATTTTGGAGATGACTGTCTGAGTACAAATCCTGCCAGTGTATTCATTAATCATATGACCTTGATTATTTTCATAAGATTTTGCCTCAGTTTTCTTATCTGTAAAAAGGGGGGCAATCCCATAGGGTTGTGAGGATTAAATGAGTTAAGGTATAAACTCATTTAGATAGTTCTTGGAATATATATATATATATATAGAGAGAGAGAGAGAGAGAGAGAGAGAGAGAGATACGATCAACATTTCCTATTTAAACAGAAAGAAATTCTGACATGTTTTATCACCTCTGGTAGATGACCAGCTCCTTGAAAGCAAATCCTTGACTGTTTATCTTGTGTTTTACATGTACCTACTGTGGGGCCTTGTATCAAGGTAGATATTCAGCAAATATTGCTAAATGAATACAACTGGATATTTGCCTAAATATTATTTTAGACCAATTTTTAAATTGACGCAGTCCCTGAATTTCAGGAGTTTTGTGTAGCTTGGGAAGTAGTTGCATCTGTTTGCCCAGACAGTACTTCCTCATTCTAAACACAATTTTAGTACTGTAGGTCTTTTTGTGCTTGCTCTTGTTGGTGCCAAAGTACCAAGTTGTTACAATCTAATGAAACACTAACAGAAGCATAAAAATGTTGCAGTAGCACCAAGTGACAGCCACATGACACCTTGGTGGAATGAAGAAACCATGGAAAAGGAAAATTGTGGGAAAATCAAGTCATGGCTCAGCAAATGGTGATACAGGATGCTCAGCACAAAATAACTTGCCTTGTACCTGTTACTACCCTATTCATGTTGCAGGTAATTTATTTCATCCGAAAATCACCTGTCACATTAAGTAATTATATCATTTTGATTTTAACTTTTGTAGTTTTTTTAGTGTTCAATTTATGTATGATTTGATAGCTGCATAAAAACTATAAACATGAGGACATTTATTGATTATACTTTTATAATCATTTATATTATTTAAATATTATAATTATCATAAGAATATTTCCAGACAGCATAGAGAGAAAGGAATTTATGAAAGTTTCTACCCTTTTTAATGGTATTGTTTTTTAAGTTGGAGAATCACTGAGCATATGAAAGGCCAGCTATGTATTAAGAAAACCTTTCAAGAGAGTTAGATTTTGGGGCGAGGCGGAAAGCTTCAGAGATTTGGGGGGAAATCCTAGGTTAGTATTTGACCAGGATATCAACAAAGATAAGATTTGAGAGAGAGACAGAGACAGAGAATGAGACCGAGGGAGCGGGAGCGGGAGCGGGAGCGGGAGCGGGAGCGGGAGCGCGAGCGCGAGCGCGAGCGCGAGCGCAGGGTTGCTAATTGCTGCAGGGCATTTTATTCCCCTGAGACATAGTAGTCTATAGTTTACAAAGACTGGGAAGATTTTGCTCCCTCATCGGCTCAGTTGGCCAGAGAGATCACTGCACACCATCTGGTCACAGCAGATGCTTGAAAGCAGAAGCTAAGCAGCAAATTATAAGGCCACCAGTACTGCCTTTTTTGGAACCTTTCCCCACTCCCATCCCCCTGCCTGCCCCGCCCACATTCATCATGTACAGTTCCTCTTTCAGCTGCCTCCAGCAGGATTTGCAACCTTGCATTTTCATTCTGTGTAATTGTCCTGTCTCATCATTTGAAAAACTCCAGCTTTACCCTAACAACCTCACCCATGCAGGGCATCTTTCCACTTTGGTCACAGTAAGGTTCCTGTCCCTTCTAGCTAGTGAGTGCTCTCTGGGGAAGCTTGTGTTTTAGACCCTGTCACAAGTGGGTGAAAAAAGACAGACAGGCAGTAAAGTTGCTAAACTGTCCCTGCCTGTTATCTTAGGACTCACGTTGCAGATTATGAAAGAGAAATCCCAACTTATCAAACACTGAGAACTCATTCAGCAAAGAAGACATATGAAAGTTTCCATTTTGAAAATGTCTTGTCTAGGGTCAGACGTCTGTCAGTCATATATATTGGTGAATAAAATGGATGGCCCTCCTGGAGAGTACATTCAGTTGGAGAATATAGATATTAATCAAATAATTACATAGTAACTACTGGGAAGAAAAGCACAGAATGTGTTAAGAGCATTAAGAGAGTGTAATAGGAGAAACCGGAGAGACTGGGGAATCTTAGATGTTATTTAAGCCGAGCCCCCATAAGATGAGTTAATTGAATGAAGGAAGAGGCAAGAGGCTCTTCTCAGAGTCAATATCATGTGCAAAGATTTTGAAATAGGTAAGAGTTTACTATGATCAAGGAATTGAAAGAAACCAGAATAATGTGAATGTGGTAGGCAAGGGGGAAAATTAAGGGAGCTGAAAATAGCCACCAAGAATTTTGGCTCTTAGTTGAAGCAAGGTGGCCAGTCATCGAAAGGTTTTTGGAAGAATAGTGCCATCTATACTTTAAAATGCTGGATCATTTAAGAGGCTATTGTACTTGTCTGGGCAGGAGATGGAGTTGACCTGGGCTTGATCAATGGAGAGAAGTAGATGGAATTGAGATCTATTTTGAAAAATGTACAAATCTCAATGATGAGCTGAATGTAAGTTAAGGCTGAGTCTTGGCACAAGCGACTAACTGGTAGCTGGTTGTTTCCAGTTACTGAGATGGAAAAGACTGGGAGGAAAAGCAGCTTTAGGGGTAGGTCAGGGGTTCTGTTTTGAATGTCTTAACTCTGAAATGTCAATAATACTGATATATACAGATCTAGAGCTCAGAAAAGAGACCATGATAGAGATAAACTTGGGAGATATTTTCAATCATGGCAATGGATAAAATAGCTAAGGGGAGAGTAGAGAGTAAGAGGTGCCGGGAAAGAACCTTGATGACACCTGATATTTAAAAGCCACATAGAGGAGAAAAAACTGGCAAAGGAGGTTAAGAAGTTACAGTCAGAGAAGTAGGAGAGAAACTAGGAGGGGATATTATAAAAGCAAAAGCAGAGTGTTGAAGAATAAGAGAGGGGTCAATCCTATGGCATGATCTTGAAAGTTTAGAATGAGGACTAAAGGGAAAGTTTGTAAAAGTGGTGACCATGGGGACATCTTTTGACAGCGTTCTCATCTTCATGCTCCACTGTAGTGAGTTGGGAGAGAAGCCTTGTTAATGTCATGGGTGTTGGGGATTCAGGCAGGAATCCTTTCAGTTGTACTAATGAAAACCTTTGTCACCCAGGCACATCCTATGGTAGTCACTGAAGAGGCCTTCTCCGAAAATGTACCGTTGAGTGAGAAACGATGACAAAAATTTGGGTCATAGTGCTTTCAGCCATGGAGAAACCCCCAAAACTTGAAACTTTTTAATGCCTTTTCACTTATATATTTTTGCCCTTTTCCTTTGCTATCTTAACTCTACTAACTTACTAGCTGTGCACCTAGAACAAGTTATTTGGTCTTTTTGTGCCTGTTTGCCCTGTAAAATAAAGGTACTATTAGAACAGATAAGAGGATCGGATAATACATGTAAAATACTCAGAACAGTGCCTAGTATATGTTGGCTATTATTATCTGTCTCAGAAACTAAGACTTGTATTATTGACTTATTTCTTTTTCTCTTAAGGTTCAAAACCTATTTGTGTGTGTGTATGTGTGTGTCTTTAAAAAAAGAAAAGAAATGGATTGAAAATTGTACCTGCCATTTACTAGCTGTATGATCTTGGGAAAGTTACTAACCTCTCTGTCCCTTAGTTTCCTTATCTATAAAATGAGGATAATATCGTACTACTTTATAGGGTTACCGGAGGATTAAATGAGTTATTATGCATAAACAGTTAGAACTATGTGCCTGGAACATAGTAAGTGCTGCCTGTCAGTTATGTTGTTCTCTGCAGCAAATCATTTTTCTCAATATTACTACCAATAAAATCAGAACAAATAGAAAGTGATAAAATACAAGTTGTAATTTAGGTGTAATTACTTATAAGGAAATAATATGCCAAAAAAACAAAAAAACAAAAAACTCACGATGGATTTGGCATTAAGTACAGAAGTTTGGAAGACAAACAAAATTTTCCATAACAATTTTTGGTGCTGCTGTCAGAATCGTGTATTTTTAACTATTTGGTAAAACATCTTCTCTATTCTTTAAAAAATTCATATGAAATTTTGTAAATGGTTTAAATTTAATGAGTTCCTTTTAGCAGGCCAAAAAGAAAGAAAAAGAAGGAGGAATAGAAAGAAAAGGAGAGAAAGGAAGGAAGGAAGGGAGAGAAAGAAGGAAGAGAGGGAAAGAAAGGAAAGCATGTTAGAGTATAATCTTCAGGGAGAATCATTTGCTTTAATGTTCTGTAACCTTGTTAGGGTTCCATGTTCTGCCTTCTGGCCACTGCATTCTGATAAAACCCTGTCTTTCGTCTGGACTAACACAACAGTGATAAGCATGTTTTGTGGGAGAACATAGGTTTGGATGAAGACAAACCTATTTTTAATCCTGGCTCTACCATTACTAGCTGGCAAATTACTTTAACTTTGTAAATTTGTCTCTTCTTCTATAATACAGAGATGATAATATAATGACCTCACAGGAACGTTACAATTATATGAGTAAATGTAGGGAAATATCTAGCACAGTTCCTGGAATGTGGTTAATGGTCTATGAATTTAGTTCCCCTCTTCCCGACCCTCTGACTCTCTGTCCCCTTTCCTATCCTGTCAAATGAGTAAGTTCCCCTTACTTCTTGAAATTAGAAAAAGCTAAGTTGCATCTCCTCCAGAGGAGCCCCTTAAACAGAAGGCACCCCCAATTCACAAGACAGGAAAGAAAAAATGTGAAGAACCTAAATCCTGAAAATTCTGAGGCTGGTATTCTCCAACCACAAGATCCTTAACAGCTGCCTGGTTCATGAAAGAGATATGCAAAGAGGCCTTGTAAATCACTGAAGGCTTTGTGTAGTCTTTTGTATGAAATTCCTAGTTTTTTATGATCTGGGGTGCCTTGCCTATGAACCTCGAGGTCCTTTTTCCCTGTCTGCCCTAAGACCCTACCAAAAATGCAGACCATGCTCCTCATCCTCCTTTCCCAGCCCACATTTATGCATGGCCATAAAGGTGATTCCAGTTTAAAGGCAAAGAGAGGACTTTGTCATGGGTCAGGGATTCTTCCACCAAGTTCCCAGAGCCCTCTGGGCATATTTCTGTCACTTATCCACCAAACGGCTAACATGATTTGTCTTCCACTGGGGTAGAAACCTGGTTAGGACAAGTTTGCATCTTATTTGACTTTGTTATATCCTAATTTCCAAGCACAATGCCATTTATCTAATCCTGGGTATCTCTGATTGGTGATGCAGTGGGTGTCATTTTGTCTCTGCTTCTTAGTCATTTTTGTATTCATATATGCGTGTGTGTGTGTGTTTTAACCAAAAAATGCGAAATGCTTTTATAGTAAGGAAAAAAAAAACGTAGCTTTCTCTGGCTGGGTGTTTCAGAGACTGGGTTGTCTTCCCTTACTGCTGTCTGCTTTAATGATATTGAAATAGAAGACATGTTGGCTAAAAATTAGAATGTTCTGAGATGAGAGAAATTTGAGAAAATGGAATGGATGGGTGTGACCCAAGCTGGCCTAGTGTGGAAGCAGGATCATGGTCCAGGTGTTGATATTAATTTCCCTAGGGAGGGTTCCTAGGACATGGTAGACATGGGGCTTAGGAGAATAGGTTTTACCAGTTGGAACAGAAATACTTCAATATTTTCACAACCACAATAGCTATCCCGGTACATGTAGACTAATTATCAGTTCCAAGTTACAAGGGGTGAAACTTCAGTGGCAGGCACGCTCCTTGCTTAGAAAGTCCTCTGAGATGGTAAATGTTCCTTGATTTCTTCAGGTTAGTCAGTTAAAATGAAAGTTTGACCAGTGGTGGAATGGATTGGAGTTCATAAACTCCGTTGTTCCTTCCAGACGTGGAACTCTGTTGTAGTTCAGCTGCCCACTCCATGCATTTCGCCACCATGGCCTCCTCTGTCCTACTGTCATTTCTCACTCATTTGTAGTTTTAAATGCTTTTGTCTTTGTGCGGTCTGGATTCCGCTTTGTGTGTCCATGAAACATTCAGGCCCACGTGAAGTGGAGGGCTAAAGGCAAGGCTTTCATGGCAGGCCCATCTGAAGGTGGAGCCTTCCTCATCTTGATGAGTGAGTGACTCCAGGCAAGTGGCCAAGACTCTCTGAGTCTCAGTTCTTTCAACTTGAATGGGGAACATAATACTTACTTCACAGGGTTGATGGGGTTAAAGGAGGTGGTAATGAACTCGGTGTCTGGAACAGAATAAGTGCTCAATAAATGATAGCTAATATTAGAGCATGGGCTCTGGAGCCAGCCCATGAGGGAAATGAGGCGCAAGAGTTTTAAGGAATGTGTCTAAGGTCGCAGAACTAATAAGGGAAAGAGCAGAGATTGAGCCCAGACAGGCTGGCTCCAGAGCCCATGCTCTAATATTAACTATCATTTATTGCAAATGCTTCATGGGGTTATTGTGAGAATTAAAAAGAACACACACAAAATGCTTAAATCAGTGTCTGACACATTATAAATGTTCAGTAAAGCTTAACTATTATTAAAATGATTATTAATAGAGGGTTGGTCATTCATCTGCTTTGTGCTTGCCTGATTGACATGAGTTATGAGATATGAATTGTCTTGGTTAAATAAGCCCACATCATATTGGGGGAGATAGACAGGCGTACAAATAACGTTAGGATATCATTCTGAGGACTGAAATAGTATTCCTATATGCTACGATAGCCCAGAAGAGGGGGTAATTTATTCTGCTTATCTGTATTGTGTTGGAGCAAAAATACTATTTTGCCAGGATGTCATCTCGATTCTCCCTTATGTGTCAAAGAAACATTGGGGCCACTTAAAGTGGAGGCCTATAGACACAGCTTTTAAGTTAGGAAATCTGGAGGTGCAGCCTTAAGGAATGAGTAGCCGTGGTTCTGGGTCGCAGAGCGAGGGCACCAAACACAAACAGAAGTAACACAGAACAGAAGTACAGGATGTACTCAGTGGAGGGTCAAGCAAAGAAAGAGCAGGCAGGCAGGATAGTTGGGGACCCAGTGTAGAAATGCCTGAGCATCTTCAGCCTATGGAATTTGGGCTAACAATGTCACCATAAAATATTTTTGTTAAACAAATGATATTTCAATATACTACTGTGGGAGTATAGAAGCAAATCCTTTTGTTAATTATATTAAAAATACATAACAATGTTCTCATGGTTTTCACTCTTGAGAGTTCACATTTTGTGAAAAGAGAATTTCCAAAATATTGTAGAATGGTGAGAAGATTAGGTGCTTCAAAATCTGGGTACATCTCATTCTTTTCCCTCTGTAGGACATTCTCTGACCCTATACAATCTTACACAACTGCTATCTTGAGGGTTTATTTTTCTTAGTTTCTTTTCTGGTTCATTGTATGTTTCCCTTATTCCCAAGCATCATGAGGGCAGAAATCTTACTGGTCTTTTGAAATAATTTCAGACATAAAAAAATTGCAGGCAAAATTCAAAGAATGTTTGTATATTCTTCACCCAATTCCTCAGTTTTTAATGTTACATTTGTCATATGCTTTATCGGTTTCTCTTTATGTATATACATTGTTATAGACCGAATTGTGCCCCCCCCATTCATATGAAGCCCTAACCTTCAGTACCTAAGAATAGGACTGTATTTGGAAATAGAGCCTTTAAAAGGTAATAAGGTTAAAATGAGATCTTAAGTGTGTCCTAATCAATCTAACTGGTGTCCATATAAGAAGAGAATATTAGGACATACAGAGAGAGACATCAGAGGTGTACTGCCACAAAGAAAAGACCATGTGGGAGGGCAGCCATATGTAAGGCAAGGAGAGAGGTCTTAAGAGAAAACAAACCTGCCAACACCTTTATCTTGGACTTCCAGCCTCCAAAACTGGGGGAAAATAAATTTCTGTTTGTTTAAGCAAACCAATCTGTGGTATTTTGTTATGGCAGCCCCAACAAACTAATATTTATATTATGTATTATATTCTATGTACGTATATTTTTGAAACTATTTGAATGTAATGCCCCTTTATCTCTATAAGTAAGGACATTTTCTTTTTTCCCCTCTTTAACCCCACCCCCTTCCACCCCTGACCCATGGATGTTGCCATTTCCTCTTAAGAATTGGATCTCTGAAGGCGGGGCGTCTCTTCCCACACACTCGCGGCATGCACACCGGGTTTGGCGCACCTGGTGAGCCTGGCGGGCCTGGTGGGCCCGGCGAACGCCTGGCGCACCCGGGGTGCGGGCCTGATGGGCCTGGCGAACCCTTGGCGGGCCTGATGGGCCTGGCGAACCCTTGGCGGGCCTGGTGGGCCTGGCGAACCCCTGGCTCACCGGGGTGCGAGCCTGGCGGGCCCGCGAACCCCTGGTGACCGGCAAACCCCTGGCACACCCCTGGTGGGCCTGGCAAACCCCTGGCGCACTCAGGGTGTGGGCCTGATGGGCTTGGTGGGCCTGCCGGGCTTGGTAGGCCCGGCGAACCCCTGGTGACCGGCGAACCCCTGGCGTACCCCTGGCGGGCCCAGTGAACCCTTGGCCGCACCTGCGGTGTGGGCCTGGCAGGTCTGGCGGGCCTGGCGAACCTGGGGGGCCTGGTGCACCTGGGGTGCGGGCCTGGCAGGCCTGGCAAACCCCTGGCGAGCCCGGCAAACCCCTGGCGGGCCCGGCGGGCCCAGCGAACTCGTGGCAGCCGGCGAACCCCTGGTGCACCCTTGGCGGGCCTGGCGGGCCCGGCGAACCCCTGGCGGGCCCGGCGAACCCCTGGCGGGCCCGGTGAACCCCTGGCGCCCCCGGGTGCGGACCTGGCACGCCTGGCACACTCCGGGGGTCTGGCACGCCAGGGGTACTCAGGGGGCCCGGCCTGCCCGGGGTAGGGGTGGGGGGCTGGCGCACCCGTGGTGCAAACCCAGGACCTTCTGCGTGCAAAGCAGACTTGCTAACCACTACAATATGAAGCCATCCCCAGGACATTTTTTTATGTAACCACAATTTGACTAGGTAAATCAGGAATTTAACACTGAAACCATGCTATTAGCTGATCTACAGACATTATTAATATTTTGTTGATTGGCCTATAATGCCCTTTTAGCAAATGAGAAAGAGAATAAAAAAATGAAAGAAAGAAAAAATTATTTTGGTTTGGAAATCATACATTACATTTAATTGTCATGTCTATACTCTTTTAGAACAGTTCCTCATTATCTTTCATGACTGACATTTTCAAAGAGTACAGGCTATTTTTCTTGTGGAATATCTCTCAGTTTGGGCTTGTCTGATCTTTCTTCATGATTAGATTATGATCTACTGGCATATTCCAAAATTTCAGAAATATGGCTTTTTCTTGAATTGTTTTAACATTCAAGGTCTGTCATCTCTCCTATCAATGTGTAAAAGCAAAATTAGGAACAATTTTTAGGAAACTCGATAGTTTAGGAAAATGACTTCATTCAATTTTCAGACTTGTTAAGAGTTAGGAAGTGATGCTTCTGCCTCAATGCATCATATCTAGGGAACACACAATATGTGTCTATTCCATTACTGATGGTAACTTTGATCACTTGTTTAAGGTGATGACTGTCAAGCTTCTTGAGTGCAAATTTACCTTTACTATTAACATGTATTTCGCGTACACTTAGTTTCGTGAAACTAATATAATATTGTATGCCAACTGTAATGGAAAAGTTTTAAAATAAAAAATAATTTTAAAAATATGTATTTTGTGGAAGAGATATTTTGAGACTATACAAATAGGGCAGTCAGATAAAATACAGGAAGCCCAATTTAATTTGACTTTCCGATAACCAACAAATACTTTTTTTTAGCATCAGTACGATCCTTCTCCCAAATTATTTATCTAAAATTCAAATTTAAATGGATGGGAGTCTTGCATTTTTATTTGCAGGATCTGAGCACTTGATGTGAATATCTTGTTCCAAATCCAACTTCACCCAGTTGTTTTGACATCCATTGATAATTCTGAATCGATTTTTACTATGGTTTGCCAAATAGTTCTTTTCTAACTCCAACATTCTTCTACATTTATTAGTTGGTATTTTATCTACCTTTTTAGTCACTCCTTAGAGTGACCGGCACACAGTAGGTGCTAATATTTGCTCAAGCCATGAACGAACAAACTAGCTTATGTTGGCGAGCCCTCGGTGACAACAGCTGCATCTGGCAGGAGCTTGCGTTCCTCAGCCAATCACGGCATGCTCCCGAGGCTTCTGAGGCTTCCAGGGCCTCGCTCTGGGGCCCTTCTTGCTCCAATCACAAGCAGGGCTTTACTGGATAGGGACCAATGGATGTCGGCGGGAGGCGGGGCCTGCCACGCGCCAGCCGTATAACCGCGCGGCCCGCGCGCGCGCTTTGCTCCTAGCACCGACACCTGAGCAGGCTATGGCTGCTGCTTCCCTCGTGTCCACGTTGGCCGCCCGGCTGCTCCGGCCCGCACAGAACTCCCGCCTCTACCACCGTCCTTTCTACCTCTCGGCAGTTCGGTAAGAGGATCGGGAGCTAGATCAGCGCGGAAAGCCGAGAAGAACCGAGCGCTGGCGGGCCGCCTGGGCTCCCGAGGGACCCTGAGGGATTTTCTTCCTGAGCGTCTGCGTCCCAGGCGGTGGTGGCCACCGAGAGGGGTGTGGCCCGGCGACGTGGCAGCCGAGCGCGGCCGCAACTGGAGACTTGGGCGCTCGCTGGGCGGGGTAGCGTTTCCCAGGAGCCTTCCTTTTGGATGGAGCGGGCCTCCCTCAGGCTCCGGGCATCGCCTTGTCGCGTGACTCGTCCGCGGGCGGGCGGGCGGGACGGGGCCCCGGGTGCGAAGCAAAGGCACTGGCGGGCTCTGGGGCGCCCTGACTTACGAGAACATAACAGAGGTTACGGGCCATAGGGTGCCGGCCGCCCTTGGCGGTGAGGCGAGAGTCGGCTTGCGGAAAGTGGAGTGGACACTTTGAGGAGCGCGGGTAAGGGTTCTGGAATGAGCAGCCTTCGGCGAACGTTCCTTGCCCGCGATCCTAGCGGCGGAGGGGGTTGGGGCATTCTGATGAAATTCCGGAGACTGCTTGCTCCCCGGGTCCCCGCATTTCCCTCCTCCTCCACGAGGTGGGTGTGGTTTGCGTTGCTCTTCACGCTGCCCCTTTCCCTCCTAAGAGAATAAATGTGCCGTGGTCACCAGAGCTTTGACTGCAGCCCACCCAGAGCTGGTCAGTGCCAGGCTGAGTAAATTGAGGTGATAAATACCCGGGAGTAGGAGAAAGAAAGCTGTGTTTCTATAGGGAGGTAGTAAGTTTTTCCTGATCTTTCTTATTCAAACTCTCGTTCTTAAACCTACATCGAAGTGTCGTTTTGGCGGGGGGCGGGGAAGGCTGTGAGCACTCTTCCTTCCATCTTTAGAGCATTTGTATTGTCGGAGATCTAAGCCTTGTAACAGCAGCTCCTCCTTTCATCCAGACACTATGCAAATTCACAGATGATAAAAACTTGCTTAGTGAAACTCACCTACCTGTCAGGGGACAAAACACACGTGTAATCTCCACGCTGTAAAAATGTTATTAGAGACATCGCCAAGGTGCTATTGAAGCACAGAATGAGGATTAATGCGTTCTTGAAAGAAGACTTGGGAGGGGACATGCAAGGCTTTTCTTGGTCCGACCACCATGACCTGCCTTTTCAGTCCCGTCTCTCATTGCTGTCCTTTCCCCTTTTCCTCCCTTCCTGAGTGCTGGCCACATGTGCGTTTCATGATTGAAAAGAAATTTATAAAAGATCCTCTAATTCGTTACCTGAAGAACTGGACCAGTTTGCTTTCTCTGCAGTAACAAATGCTTTCCTTTTACTTGCCTTTCTGAAGGAGCAATTAGACTTCCACGTGTCTGAAGGCAATACTATGATTGGTATTTATCATTACGTTGTATTGCTTTGATTGCTGCTGGCTGGTAAAATAATATTTTAAAAAAGACGAGTCTACACATATTCCTTTTTGGTGGGCAGTAGGGAAGAGGGTTTCAGGAACATAAAGTCATGCTTAGAGACAATGGGCTGTATAGGGGAAAATGGACTTTGGCGGCAGAGGTTTGTGTTTATATATTGTTTCTGTCCTCACTTTCCCCTTCTACATAACAGGGTTATTATAAGAGCTGCAAAGTAACTGAGAACATGCAAAAATCTTAGCAAAATACCTAATATTTAAGAGATGTTAGTTCCATCCCCTTTTGTATCTGTCTTCACTCATTTCTGTTCCTGTTATTTAGTGGATAACAGAACTCTTCCTAAAATGACACTCGTAAATTGTAAAATGCACCTGATATTAATTTTTTTTGTGGAAAATCACAGTACTGTAAGCTGTTGAATTAGGAGGAAAGTGAAGATGCTACTGACTTGGATTTTAGTTTTGAACTTTATTCGAATAGTCCTTTTGACTTCTTTTTAGTTGTTCATAATTTTAATGGAAAATTTTCTAAACACATCTGTGAAAGCATTGATTTATGAAATAAATATTAGCTAATATAGCTTATACATTTTGGATTCCTGTGGGACTGAGCTGAGTTTGTGTTTCTGTTTGGGGGTAGTAGTTTGTCCTTTAGCAAAAGAGGCGATGGGAAATTAGGTGGTGACTCACTTGTGGGACTGTTTCACATTGCAGAGTTGTGGTATGCAGAGGGAGGGCTAAAACAGTTACGTCATGAGAGATATGCAGGCACAGTGCATTGTGGCTTTTTTTTGGTTCTAACTTTTGACAGTGGTTTTTAAAGCAAATTGGCATAACATTCAGAACCTGCCTTTGGGACTTGGAACACTGAGTTCTCCCAGAACCCTGTGTCCTTAACTTTAGTGTATCATTCTTCGCACAAATGTGCTGCTTCCATTTTTTCCAAGCTTATTGCCTTCAAAAGGAACTTTTTAATGAAGTGCAAGCTAAGTCCTTCTCACTGATATCTCCTTATGTATAAATAGATAAATGTATTTATTACATATTAAGAATATGTATGCATGTATGTGTGAAACGTATCTATCATATATTAAGGGTACACGTGTATGTGTGTGGATATAAATCTAACCAACAGAGTAAGAAGTTAATTTTTATTGAATATATATGCCTGGAACTTTATATGTGTTATTTCATTCAATATAAATGCATGTCCTGAGCCCTCTGTAAGTACTCTATTGTATTCTAGGATTGGGAATGTATTTCTGGCCTGGAGTGGGTATTCCTGGTACTGATATAGATCAGGAATTTTTCCAGGGGTATTTGTATCAGCAAAGTCCTTTTAATGAAGTCCCCTTCAACTCAAATTCTGAAATTGATTTGCAAATATTAATATGTTTTCAATTTCTTAATGTACCATGGGTGTACAGGAAATGCTGTTATTTTGTGCTATGCTAGTATCATTACATAAAATCTGGGTAAAAGTATTTGGTTTGCTATAAAATTATATCTTCTTAATACCTCACAAGATGCAAATATAGATTAATATAAGGTTTATATATAAAATTACTGCATTATATCTAAGACATTGAGATTTGGTTTAAAGTAGATATTTAATTGTAATGCGAATAAAAAGCAGGCATTTAGGCTTAAAGAGTGTTAAAACTTTAAAAGAATTAATCATGTCTAACCATATAAGACATCAGTACCTGGATGTAATTCTTGAGAATTAAATATGTATCATAAGGGGAAACAGATTGTTTCAATGTTTCAAACAATTGTACATTTTAATGGTCTTGAGGTTGGAGCATTCCTCATGACACAAATCTAAAGGGAAAGACTTGTTTTGAGAGACATCTTTTTGCTTAAGGAGCAGATGCTTATCTTACTTTAAGTAATGAGAACTTTATTGGAAGTATTTGTGTAGGAATATGAAAATCAGGAATCTTCCATACTGGAATCCAGGAAGAGCTACCTAACCAGTTCTTGATGGGAAGAGATAGCCTTTCAGAGATCTGAACATGGTTTTGGTAATTGGAGTTTCCTCCAGATCTTGAGTTTCCTCATTGCCCCACCCGCAACAGCCAGTTTGCTCATCTTACTCTACCATTAACCTGACTGCTATTATCTCTGTCATATGACTGGATGCTAACAACACAGGCAAAACACATACTACAAATGGTATATTAGCATACAAGAAAAACTATTTAACCTCTTATTGGTGAGGGGTCAAATAAAACAATGCACATTAAAACAATGGAAGTCTTTTTTATTTTTTGCCTCTCAATTTGTCAGTGATCAGGAGGAAGAATGGTATGGCATTAAGAGCCCAGACTCTGGATTCAGACAGGCTGGATGAGACCCAGCTTTGTCAAATACTAGCTGTCAATTACTTAAAATTTCCAAGCTTCAGATTAATGATAGTAACTGTTTCAGTGAACTTTATCCTTCTAAACATGCAACTGGACACTTTCAACTTGACCTTCAGGTTTCAGTTGTCCCTCAGATTAGGCACCATGTATTTTAACCTAAACTTTCAGTTTTAGGTATTTTTTTCTTTTTTTCCCCCCAGCGTTATTGAGAAATAATTGACATACATCACTGTATGAGTTTAAGGTGTACAGCATGGTTTGATTTACATATATTGTGACATGATTACCACAATAGGTTTAATTGACTGTCATCTCGTATAGATAACAGTAAAAAGACAATAGAATTTCTTGTGATGAGAACTTTCTTAACTTTCCTGTATATCATACAGCAGTGTTAGCTGTAGTCATCACGTTGTACATTACATTCCTGGTACTTATTTATCTTATAACTGGAAGTTTGTATCTTTTGACCATTTTCCTCCAATTCCCTCTCCTCCGACTCCTAAGGTTTCGGGTATTTAATAACACTTTTTTATAGTCTGAAATTTACTTTTTACAAAAATTCAAGCTAGTATTGGTTTTGTGACTCTGTTGCCTTCTGCAGAAATGAAGCTGTTGTTATTTCTGGAAGGAAGCTTGCCCAGCAGATCAAGCAGGAAGTGCGGCAGGAGGTGGAAGAGTGGGTGGCATCGGGCAACAAACGGCCGCACCTGAGTGTGGTTCTGGTTGGCGAGAATCCTGCAAGTCATTCCTACGTCCTCAACAAAACCAGGGCCGCTGCAGATGTGGGTACGTGTCACTCCCAGATCCCGACTGCTGTTAAATTGAGGCTTATCTAAGGCCAACTTCATTGTAATTTATTATTCCTTTTTTTTTTTTTTCTGATTAGAAACCCAAGCAGAAGAGGCTAATGTGATTGAGCTGTAGCCAAAACTTTGTCCTAATGAAATCAGGCTGTATCTATTGGGGAGTAGACTAGGACAGAAGGAATATGCTTTCTATTTTTGGTGTCTTTTGAAATGTAAGCTAAATTCTTAGTTTATCGTATCTTTGCCTATCATTCTTAGTCTTGGCATTGGACAGACAGGTGGCCTTGAACACAGTTGACATCTACTGACTGATGAGCGTCTCTGACTATAGTGTTTGAGCACTTGCAGTTTAAGGCAACAAAGTGTTAGTGGGAGAAGATTAGGAGACTTCAGCAATGTAACCTAGGACACAGTCATAGATTCGAAGAAGATTAATGACTCCGACTTCTGGGAAATAGCTTTTGATTTCCTTACCGATTGATTCCAAAGCCAATGAAATTCTGCAGTTTAGAAGTGGTTGGAGTTTTGAATTCAGAAGGCATAGGGCTGGGCAATGGGAAGTTTGTGTTCTAGGTCTCACTGTACTACAGACTGGCAGTGGACCAGAGGTGGGTGGGCTTGTCTGTGGGTCAGTAGTCTGAGCACCAGGTGCTCTGCCCTTCTGAAGGGCTGCAAATGCACTGGCATGGCTGGCCAGTGTTACTAGACCATGACCTCTTGGTATACCCTGTTCTTTATTACTAAAGATTGAGACTTCCTGCCCTTTTCATTGGACACCTTTAGAACCTCTAGAAAATAGCAAGCCATGGCTTTCTAAGACATTGATATAGTGGAAAGAACAGGGACTTTGGGACTGGAAAGACTGGCTTTGTCACTAGCTGGCTTGTGTTTCAGTTTTGTTGTGCCTGTCTCCTTTCTGTAAAATGAGGTTAACGAGGATTGTGTAATGTACAGAAAATGTCAAGCTGGCATTCTCTAATGTATATATTTGTGAAGTTGCTGTTTTAGGTTCCTTTTGAGCTGATTCAAGCTTTTCAGCTACCAGAGTAGGTGTGATAATAACAAACCTCAGTTGTAGAAGACCGTGGCAGGCAACATAGCATTGCTCATTAAATACCTCAATGTTTTTTAATCTAGAAATTTTCTTATAGGAATCAACAGTGAGACAATTGTGAAACCAGCTTCAATTTCAGAGGAAGAACTGTTGAATTTAATTAGTAAACTCAATAATGATGACAATGTCGATGGCCTCCTTGTTCAGCTGCCTCTCCCAGGTGAGTTTTGGACTCCGCCATTTAAAGTGATTTCTGAGGAATGGAAAGGCTTGGTTACTTTATACAGCTTGCCCCTCTTACGAATTTGACTTAAAGAGAGCGAATATTTTATTAGATATAGGACAGACTACTCAGTGAGGGGAAGCAGTTTGCCACCCTAAAAATATGCCTTTTGGAATATTGATTATTTTAAGCTGGTTATTCTCAAGAAACAAAAGACTCAGGGGGAAAACCTTTGACCTTCTCCCTAACTGCCCAAAAGAATTTAGATAGAGGACCTGCTCCAGCAAGGGAGATATCCTCGGAGATAACTATAGTTCCATATGAACTAGGCGTGATAAGCAGGGAGGAACCTAGCAAGACCTCTCTGATCAAAGTCTTCTCTGGGTCCCATTGGCGGAGCAAACATTTATTTACCAAACATTTGCTTTTCCATCTCCATGTGAATTGCCTTCCAGTCCTTTGAAGTCCCCAACCACAACCCCCTTTTTCCTTAGCTTAAGATGGCATATAAGCCTCAACTGCTCAATATGTCGTGGGTCTCATATTGTTATGGAACCCCCATATATACATATGTAATAAATTTGTATACATTTTCTCCTGTTAATATGTTTCATATTAATTTGATTATTAATCCAGCCAGAAGAATTTAGAAAAGTAGGAGGAAAAGTAATTTTTCTTCCCCCACATCAGAATACCAAATACTCCTTGATTTTGAGATCTTGATACAAAGGTCAGAGCAGGGAAGCAGTTGTATAAGAGGACATTGACTTTGATGTTGGCATTTGGCTTTGCTTGATATGTGTTCCTTCTGTGTAGATGGAAGAAGTAAATCATGAAGGCAAACAGGCACATTGTGGAAGGGGAACCCCACATACGCTGGGGTCAAGCAGTGCCAACTCTGCAACTGTGACTTAAGGCCACTGCTCTGATTTCTTTTTCAGAGCACATTGATGAGAGAAAGATCTGCAATGCTGTTTCTCCAGACAAGGATGTCGATGGCTTTCATGTAATTAATGTAGGACGAATGTGTTTGGACCAATATTCCATGTTACCAGCTACCCCATGGGGTGTATGGGAGATAATTAAGCGAACTGGTAGGTATACGCCATAATTGTATGTCTGTGTTAGTATTTTAAAAGTAGTACTTGCAAATGGTAAAAATTCATACAGTACCAAAAAGTGGCAACCCTCACCCCATGACCTCTAGTTCTCCCCAGAGCTTTCCTCTCTTAGCAATTGCCCATGACTATTTTTGCTGTTTAATCCAGAAGCCTCAGTAAAGGAAAATTAAGCTTTAATAATGTTGATAGTTCATATTCATATAACATTTTGTAGCTTACAAAATGTTTTCTTTTAGCCTTCACTATGTGAAGCAAGTGGTAGGGCCAATTGACTGATGAGGCAGTAAGGTTAGTGACTTCCTTCATTATCACAATTAGATTCATGTCCTGGGCCATCTGCCTTCCTTTTCCTTTGGTTCTCATTCTAAGACAGTCTGGCACTGCTTTTAATGCAGGTATGCGTATTTTTTCATAGGCATTCCAACCCTTGGGAAAAACGTGGTTGTAGCTGGAAGGTCAAAAAATGTTGGAATGCCTATTGCGATGTTACTGCACACAGATGGGGCCCACGAACGTCCTGGAGGTAAAGAAATTGTATTATGAGGAGTGTCTTCTTTATGTGAGAGCCTTCAGAGGCTATCCTGTGGATGTCTAGAAGTGCTAACTTTCAGGGAAACATTTGTATCGGTATTTGCATTTGTTATAATTTTGTTAACAGATATTGGGGGAGTAATCTTTGTAGGAGAAGCTGTACTCAGTGTTACTTGAGAGTTTATTTATATTAACTTATTATGAAGCTAGTTCAGAAATGGATATGCCTCAAATAAATTTGAGTTTTGAGTATAAGCATGGTTGTAGGAGTTAGAAATTTTTAGTTATGGCTTTGATAGTTGGATCTAAGAAGCGATTCTTATTCAAAGTTAGTATCCCATTCTGTGTCATTGGTAGAAAACAATTTTAGACCATTGCAAAGGACTGAATTGATATGACTGTAAAGTGTCATTATGTCAAATTCTTGTTAATTTGTCTGAGAGAAAGCCTCAATTCAGAGTTATTTTATGTGATTATCATAATATCCATATGATTATATCAGAATAGCAAAACTAAATATTTCCAGATATCTTTTAGCACACTTTTTAAAAAAGACCTTGAATAATTCCTGTGATATTTTGTTTAGAAAGATAAAATTCTTGAAAAACTTAAACAGGATAAGGAATAAATCTAATTATATATGACTCCGAAGAGTAGAGCTAGGACCACCAGGTAAAAGTTACAAAAAAATCGGGTATTTTTTAAAAAAATGATAATTGGCTGTCTAGAAAATATGGCACACAAATTAAGTCAATTATTTTTCAGAGATGTTAAATTTCTACAATGGTTTGCCTAGTTGAGACCTAGTCTAATCTCAGCTTTGATTCAGAAATCAAGACATTTAATTTTTAACTCATAGGTGATGCTACTGTTACCATATCTCACCGATACACTCCCAAAGAGCAGCTGAAGAAACATACAATTCTTGCAGATATTGTGGTCTCTGCTGCAGGTAAGAACACCAGGTGAACGGAAGGATGTCACCCCAGAAAATGGACTAGAATTTGCCTGCCTCACTGTCTTTCCGTTCATTGCCCTAGGATTGACAGTGTGAGCTGCCTACAAAGATGAGAAAAGAGTTGTGGTTGGAATAGTGGTTTCTGGCATTCCATTATAGACTTGATAGATGAATGTTATTTCTATAATTTCAAAAGATTTCTATTTACTGTATGAAGTTTAAATGTTTCCTTGTTTAATAGTTTTTATAGGTTTTTATAAAACAATAATTAGTACTTTTAGGTCGCTTGAAATTGAAATTAGATAAGAATCTGACAGGTGGAATCTTCTTTTCAGTACTAAATTGATCATTCCTGTCACCATTTCCAGGCATTCCAAATCTAATCACAGCAGACATGATCAAGGAAGGAGCAGCCGTTATTGATGTGGGAATAAATAGAATTCAAGATCCCATCACTGCTAAACCCAAGTTGGTTGGAGATGTGGATTTTGAAGGTAAATAGTATAATTTTTTTAAAAAATATAAAATCAGTAAATATTACCTTTTAAACTTATGTTACCCTATTAATACCATTTAAAATTCTTTCCACAAGAATTAAGAGGAATCTTTTTTAAAATTATAGACATTTTAGAATTATTTTAGGTGTTTATATCATAAAATTATGGAGACCAGGTATAAACTTTTCAGGGAATTGTTTTTTTTTTCCTTAGCATTATCATAATTAAAACAACTTCAAGACTTTTAACAAGTCTGACAATTTAATGTGATTTTCTTAAACTGCTGAGCCTCCTAAAAATTGTTACGGATTTCTCATTTCCATATTGAGTAGAGATCCCAGACCTGAAATGTTAAAACAGTCCAAGAAAAGGTCATATTCTTTAAATTTTGGAATTTGCTAGTAGATTTCTCCTTTCAGTTCTTAAGGTACCATGTTTATCTGAATTTTATGGTAATAATTCTATTTCTAGCTTTCTGTTTCTATTAAAGTAGTCAGACCCAAGCCTAGGTATCCAAGTATTTTTCCTTTAAGATTGAGTTAAAAAAATCTTACTTCTTATTTTCCAGAAAATTACTTTGCTTGGTGCTTTGGGAAACAGTATAAATAAATATTATATGTAGAGTAAAATTAAGAAATTGTTTTATGCAGATATTAGGTAATGCTTATTATTATAGGTTAACTTCCCGTACAGTTAACCTACTGAGATGTTTCTTTTTAAGTTGATTTAATATGGAGGAAAGTATGGATGGTAAATTATAGGTTATTTAGATGTGTAAATATTCATCTCTGCTTATTCTGTTAATGTTACTTTATTAGTACATTCAAAAGCCTTTAGTCTTAAGTAATTAGATGTGATTTTTTTTTTATGAGTTCAAGGCTTACAAAGGTGGTTATGTATATTATTATTTGAATGCTTTTTCCATGACATGTTAAAAATACTTGCATTTTCTTTGTCATAATAAAGCAATCTGTCTGTCTTGTTTCTATTTAGGAGTCAAGAAGAAAGCTGGTTACATCACTCCAGTCCCTGGGGGTGTTGGTCCCATGACAGTGGCGATGCTAATGAAGAATACCATTCTTGCTGCAAAAAAGGTGCTGAGGCTTGAAGAGCAGGAAGTACTGAAGTCTAAGGAGCTTGGAGTGGCAACTAATTAACTGTTGTGTCTTCTGTGTCATGAACACTATTCCAAGCCAATTCAAGAGGCAAAACAGGCCAATAGAAATGCAGAATTTTTATTTATTCTGCTGAAGTGGTTTTAAATGATGCTTTGTATTTACTGAAAGCTTAAATGGGTGGGTGTTTGTGCATATAGTTCCATAGCACCTCACCAGGGAGCATGCCAGTATCATGCTGGGTCATATGATCTAGCTATAGGAGAAGCCATTAACCTAGTGATTAACATGGAAGAACACTGTCACATTGAGAATGGCTGCTTAACTTTGTCAGACCACTACAGTTACAATTTGCCTTTTCTAGGATTGCATTTCCTAAGTGCTATTCCAGAAAGAGTTGATACTCTAGGTTCCAAACCTTTTGAGTTCAACTGGTCAAACCAAAGGGAAAATGTTGCTATAGAAAATTAGGGAAAAGGTAAAAAAGGATGGTAATTGAGTAAAAAAAGTTACCCTAATTTTATACGTATTGACAGATGACCAGAAGAAAAGCTACATGTTAATAGTTTCCTGAGTTGTCATGTTATAGCTTAGTCATTGGGAAAATGTCTAGGGTTGTTCTATGTGCTATAAGCCCTTGTTTTTTGTATCCATGAGGTCTCTCCATTTTAGTTTTCTAGAACTGAAAGGCTTATTTTATAAATTGTGTGTATTATCACATTTGTTTTTTTCTATATCTTTAAACTTCACTGTTAAGTTTTTTTTACTATTGGGGGTTTCTGGGTGGTTTCTTTGGTAGATCTTGAAACCTATGTTTAAAAAACAAAACTTGGGCTTGATGATCATTGGGGCAGCCTGTATAAGTAGGGAACTTACTTTTCCACCAAAGAATTGTTAGCAGCTGCCTGCTTTTCTCTGAAGCACCTGTTGGTCCACCGCCCCCACCCCCCATAGGTTTTTTAGAGCTTGAGTTACTATTGAATTTAACCAGACTTTCTGATTAAAGGGTTTTCTTGTTTGCTTTTTTAATAAAACACTTCTGACTGGTATGGAATGAGTTTCTGAAATACCATATCTTCCTCCTCTTGTTTTGTTTTTACCTAACATAACTTTTTTCATTGGATGTAATTGATCTATATATTCCTATATGTGGTAACACCCAATCCTATTCCTTAAACAATTTGGTTTAAAGAGCAATGGAGAAACCAGCCTACTCTTTTCAGTCTTACATCCCAGCAGGTTGTACCAAGCTAGCGTTTAATCTGTAAGATTCATTTAAGTGGTTAGTCTAAACCAGTGGTCCCCAACCTTTTTGGCACCAGGGACCGGTGCTCCTATGAAAATCTAATGCCCAGTGATCTGAGGTGGAGCTGAGGCTGTGATGCTAGCGCTGGGGAGCAGCTGCAAATACAGATGAAACTTCTCTCGCTTACTTGCCCACCGCTCACCTTCTGCTGTGCGGCCTGGTTCCCAACAGGCCATGGACCAGTACTGGTCCGCAACCCAGGGATTGGGGACCCCTGTTCTAAACCATGTGTTCAGTTTACACACTGTTCAATTTGCAAAGGACTTGATGTACTTGCCATGTTCTCTCTCCATATATACACATACAAACACACATTTTTTAAATTGGTGTGTTTGATTTGACAGATTGTGCACATTTTGAGGCTAGGATGGGTCACTGTGTATCCTCCACCAGGAGTGGGTATTTGGCTTTCATGGAGGCAGAAACAGCTCCTGCTCCAGGCAGCTTAAGGCAGACAAAGGAGAACAATGGAGAGTTGACCTACTTCCTCTTGTTCCTCTGCCAGCTGCCTTTACTCTTTATCATGAAAGATGATAGTTTGCTGGATATGCTTTTGTTTAAGTGAAGTGTGTTGCTTGTGTCCATAGGATGCCTGCTGACTTATCTAAATTATTAAATGTGGAGCAAGATGAGCAGACAGTATTAAGTTTTATTGAATTGTAGTTACAAGTGGATTAAAGTACTGACCTACTGCATGGAGAAGTAACAGTGTTGAAGCTATCAAAATTAAAATGTTCATGTATATACAAAATATAAATGACGTGTATAAGGTGAAAAATTACAGTGATCAATTTACAAGAACAAAAAAATTAACATTGTAGTTTTCCGGCTTATTTGATTAATCAAGCACATTTACTCCTGAATCCATAACATTTCTATAATTCGGACAAAATGCTATTGAAAATCAGCCAAGTTTTAAAACCGAAATGTTAAGGGTAGATTGTTAGCTCTCCCAGGATTGGTACAGATAGTGAAGATAAAGAATTTGTACTTAAATTCAGGTGATAGTTCTAGATTAGTGAGCAGCTAAGAAATTCTGCAGCTATCAAGTGATAGAGGTTTAGAGCTTTACCTCTTGGCAGTATCCCTTGGAAGGGAGCGCTGAGATTTAATTTAATAAACAGTTAAGAGTTTTCTGTGGACCCAGTCACTATGCTAGGCTCTGGGGATTACAGAGGCATTTAACTGTCCCTGGTTAACAAGATGTTAACAATCTAGTGTCATTTGTCTTTAAAAAATAAGGAATAAAGAAAGAGCACCTGCATTTGTCATCTTGAGTAACTGTAGTAACTCTTACCAAAATGATTTATTGAAGATTCAAATCCATAGTTGTTTTTGAGAAGGTAAATGTCAGATGCATTGTGGCTATCAGGCACACAGTAGGTGCTAAATAAACATGGTTGGCATTTGTTAAACATGGATTGACGATAAAGACTGATCATAAGTTTTATGAGGAAAGGATTTGCTTCATTAATAACGGGTTTTAATCTGACTTGCTTCCAAACATTCCTTTAAAGTATAATCTAATATTGCAAAGTTATAATCTTTCAAAATTTTGACATCAGCTCTGCCTAGCATGCAATGTTTATGTGAATGGGAGTTTGACTTTGGGATCAGACCATTGAAAACTTGCAGGAAGGACCTACCCAAATGCATAAAGAAATTTGATTCTGGGCATGAAAAACCAGTCATGTCAATTTAAAAGATCATTTTTTTTGATTTAACATGGTTTGGGATTTTACTCTAACAGGAACTATTTTATTTTAAAAAACATTTATCCACTCAAATGTGTTGGTTCTTTCATTAACAGACTTTTGGAACTGGCTTTTCAATCCGGAAAATCCCCAGTCACACTTCTGTGCTGGAGCAAGGCGCATTATGCAGATGGCTCAAACTTTTCATAAGACCCTTAGCAAACGGAATGAGGGGGAGATAAGATAGGGAACTTTAAGCATTTCTTAATAGTCAAAATTGCAAAACAAAATTTCCAACCTTGCTTTGTTGAAGTACAAGTATTTTAAAAGTTTTTTCAAGATCATTTAGACACGTTAAAATCTAACTTTAAAAATTGACTATTGCCCCTTTATCTTAACTACAGTTTTAGGAGCAAGCTTTTTTTTTTAATTTCAAAAGAAATGTTATAATTTCTATGTTGGACTTCATTTTAAAATAAGATATAATATTGAGCTTTAGTTGTTTTCATAATTACAAAGGAAAGAAAAGAGTTTTGCATCTCAGTAGTACTTTTTATCGACAGCTCTCCAGTTTTCTATCAAGTGGAATAACGGCACAGACTGTTTGGTAAATAAGGAAACAGGCTCAGAGAAGTTCCACTTTCCCAGACTTTCACCATGAAGACTAACCCATGCCCTCCCTCTGTGCCCTATCAGGGGACACACCATGTCCTAGAGGGTGGTCTCGCCGTCAGTGTCTCTTCCATATATGTCCATGTCTGCGAAGTCACAGTCTGACTCCATCTCTATCTTCACCTGTGGCACCATGAACTTTGGGCTCTGTGAATAGTTGAAAGCAGGTGATGCTGGACAGGAAATTTTGAAGTGCAAGGTAATGCTAAATGAGAAAAAGGAGGGGAGCATAATTCATTTGGTGTTTAGTTTTCATGCTATTCTCCAGAGCAGGGCTCTAATGCAAACAAGTAGTCCTGTCTTTGCTTATGAATTCTTAATACACCATTGGAACTAGCAGAATCCTATTTGCTCAGTCTTCAGCTGTCATTACTGGTCTCACCCTGTTTCAACCTATGCCAAAGTGAACTTTCTAGATCACATATCTGTGGTTCTGCTTAAATTTTTCTGTGGATTCAAAACAATCCGAGCTCCTTAGTGTGGCAAGGCAAGGCCTCCTATGCTCACACCCATTTGCTCGTAGTTTGATTGCTCCATCTATCCCCGTATTCTTTGCTGTGTGTGTACATTTTCAAATGGTAATTCCGACCCGTTCTCACAACCCGAAATGCCCTTTTCTCTCCTTTGCTCTATATGATGGACTCCTGTTTATCGTTCCTAGGCTCTCCAGATAAGACAAATACCTTCCTTTAGACCACTGTTCTCTTACATGTGCTCTATTGTTCTTGGCACAAGGTGCTGTGTGCCTTTGTTCGCATGCCTGTCTTTCTGTATCCTCAGAAATTAAGCATCCTGCCTGATTGATCATGATCCTTAATCTTTGTTAAACTAGGTCATTTTGCTGAAATGGAATCCTGCTAGCTAGTGGTCTCTGCTTTCATAGATTTGATAGAACACTAGTGTAGTTGAGAAGTGCTATTGCCAGTTACCAAATTTTCTACATTTCTGACCTGGTCCCATGTTTTTTATTATTTAACAGGGTTTTGGAAATGCCCTATCTTGGTCCATATTCTTTCTCCACTGATTGAAATTGGGGCAATTAGAGATTCAATTTAGTGTAGGCTATTTTAAAAAGAAAATGAATCGAGATAGGCAGACTGCTTTCTCCTAACATATTTGTATGTAAAGATCAGTTACTTTAAGGGCACAAGAGTCTTAGTTGGGGAGATGGGATAAGAAGGCAGGCAGGGACGTAATTTGGACATGTGACACTTGGCTAGAATGGTCCAGGGCCCATTGCTTAGGGAGGCTTGTACCAGTGTTAAGTTTCTTTTCATCCTAGCATGTGATAACAGCCCCGACTTATAACTCAGATCCCATACATATTTCCTAAAATCTCTTGAGAGTACCATCTAAGTCTGGAAATTTATCTGTCTCTAGACTTTCACTGGCTCAGTACAGAATCACTCTGTCCAGTTTAGGGCACAACATAGGAGTAAGACTGCCTCTACCATCTTCTCTAGTAATAACTGAGGCAGATTTTCTTGCTTCTGAATTCCTCATATCCATTTTTGAGCCCCCTTTATCTTCAACTATCCAGAAGTACTATCTTCTTCGTGGGTGGCTTCTCATTTAGAACAGGTAGGAATCACACGGTTGGCATGGGGCTTCCTGAAAATCGGGTCTTGAATCCTTTCTGGACTGTTCTTATCTCCACTTAATCTTTGATATTTAGTTAGCTTTCCTTGATACCCTTTCTGACCTTTGCTAATTAACCATGCTGTTATTTTATTACACAGAGTATTAGATTAGCTGGTGTTTTGATTCTTAGAGTTCATTTATCCTAGCTTCCAATAATATATACTTAAGTCATGTCTAAGTTTTCTCTGTTGTTTTCTCTTCAGTATTTACTTTCAATTTTCATTTTACCTAATATAATTCCCTTTTCTAAAGTGGAATACCACTGTGTGTTGTAATCATGTTATTATGTCAATAAGAGAACAAATTTGTTAGTGGACACTCAGTAATCATGCCTGTCAGCCTTTCTTTCTGTCGTGGAGCTCAAAGGGCTTTTACTGAGACACTGGCTAGTCTAAGAGATCCATGTCCCTCAAGCTTCCTGGCCATTGCTTAGTCTCTTATCCAATACCCAAAGCATACACCTCATGGCTGTTACCTTCGATCAGGTTCTGAGTCACTGAAGGAAGAATCAGAATGAATAACTCCAACTGGAAGATCTTTTTCCTGGCAGGAAAATTAAGATGTCATATGTGGAGCACTTTTGAGGACTATACTGGAAAATATCATCTTTTTTCCAGTGCTTCCCTCGCCCATTTCTTTTTTCTATTCTCCAACCCCATGGCTAACACTGCTCAGAGGAATACAGGGCCCTCAGAGGGATAAGTGACTTCTGGTTCAATTATTCCTTCACCCAGAGGGCTCTTAGCCAGGGAAGAGTAAGAAAGGATGATGTAATTATATAAATAGGAAGGGAAAAGATTGAGAAACTCAAAGAGGTATCTCTAATGGAGTGTGATGGGAAGCCCTTCGAGGGCCTTTGAGGAAAGTGGCAAAATCTATTTTAGGAACTAGGTCTGAACTCCGGTTGGGATCTCAAGCTGTGCTGTCTCAATGACCGAACTGTCCATCGATAGGGAGCTGAGGGTGGGAGTGGGTAAAGGCAGCTACAGAATCCCCCAGGATCTCCATAAGCGATGCCTGATCCCTTCCAGGCAGCCTCCCTTTCAGCAGGTGGAAGGTGCTTGTGATTCATACAGAATCACAGCCCGACCACGAGGACTTTTCTAATTTATGATCCAAATGCGATGCTACCTGTTGCTTCTAAAGAACAACTCAGCTTGGATTTGAGCTCTCAGTCTTTTCAACAACCTCTGGAAAACATGGAAGGCTCAGCTGGTCATGTTTGGTCATGTCTGAAACAACGCAAGAGAGGGCCAGGTGGTGCCACAGGCATCTAAGGGAACCAGGGGAAAGGGGAGGATGATGGGTTTTGCCTAAATTAAAGATTGATTATTGGAGTCCCACTCCTGTGGCCCAATTCCCTTTGGCCTCTACCTAGCATAGGGGTCCTCTAGCATCTAAGACCACTAGATCCCATGAATTAAAAATGGAAGTTCCTTGAGGAAGAGGTGGAGGATTAGTAGTAAGGGAGAGACATTATGTGTTTTACTTACTGGCAATGCAGTGGATACCATTTTGGGGATCTGTTTGAACACTTTCCATGGGAATCTTTATAACTGAGGGAGGAGGGAACTGGGGCTGGAGAGAAACAGTGGGAAGAGCTGATAAACACCACCAATACAACAGCTTTGGCTTTCTTGCCAAGATGGAAAATATATACATCCACAATGTGCAAACTACCATCCTCTTCACATCCAGACTAAACAGTTAGGGGGTGCTGTAAATCCCTGGGGCTCAGGGAGGGGGCATCACACAGTCAACCCGCTGTCCTCTTCTGGGAACATTACTCATCAGAACAGTTTCAGCTGTCACGGTAACCAGTTACTTGGGAGTGAACCTCACACAATAGCTGTGTAAAGATGTGTGTAAAATGAATTTGTGTAAATTGAATCCCGTTTTTCCATGGAATAGTATAACATCCGGAGATACTTATTCCCAACCCTGGAATAGTTCCTGGCACACGGTAGCCACTCAAATATTTATTGAATGAATCAATGAAAGGATAACTATTTGTCTTTAAAAGGCACTTAGGTTCTCGGTTTCTTTGTTCTCAGAATCTATCGTTGCAAATACTCTAAAACATCAGTGAAAACGTGTGAATGGCCAATGGGCCTTCCTGGAAGAGGAAGGTGATTAAGGACAAGGGGAGTTTCAGTCTATTGCTACCACCAGAAAACGATTTAATTGCCACCAAACAGTAAGCAAGGATTCGCCTGAGAATAGGTTTGATCTGCAAAAGGCAAGGTCACTAGGAGAACAATTCAAGGATGAGGCACGGATGTGGTTTTGAGTCAAACAGGGAGATGTCATGGAGAGCTTAGTATGTTGGAAGTATCAGATTCAAAGTGAGAAATGGTTTTCTTAATTCCTTCTAAGACATTTAGATATATGCCCATCTTGGGTGAATCATTTTCTTTTGGGGAGACAGTTTCATCATCTGTAATAAGCACTTGAACTAGACAATCTTTCTGCCTAACATTCTGTGGTTTACTCTAAGTTCTGAACTGGCTTCTTGTCTGTTGACTCCCTGAGTGTTTTGCAGTGAGGGTGGGGAGGAAATGCGGGAGAAGGGTGGGGTAATCAGGGCAACCTTGCAGGTATCTGAGGAATGTAGTCACCCTCCTCTCAGTGAGGACACGTGCCTCTTTCCCCACCTCCCCCTTTCCTTAGGGCAGGACCAGGCAAACCTGGTCCCCAGTCCTCCCATCTGTTGGGGGCAGTGAGTGCCCATCAGTCTCCTTTCCCTAAGCCTGTTCCATACTTTGGAGGTCAGTTCTCATAACCTCCTCCCTGACAGAGACAGTCTCCGCCCTGTTGCCTCAGGGGACTGCAGTGCTGTTGATAATGACCCCAAAAGCCTAACAGAACTGGACAGAGTGGGTTTGGCTAAACTCTTCCCTGGATAGGGAGCTCTTTCACTTTGGCCCACCTTGAGGATATTCGCATGAAAAGATAAGCTCTCAGCACCCCAGACCAACATAAGCAGACGCCTCAGCTCATCCTGGACGGGGTCGCTGCTGGCCACCTGAGAAGCCACCCCACCCCCGGCCCTGGCAGAAGTAGAGAGAGAGTCTCTTGATCTCTGCCCCAGGCCTAGGCCTCACATCTTCCCCACCTCCTCGTCACTGTTTTCATGGGCCCCTTTCCTTTTCTTTTTCTTCTTGTCTGTCTCCTTTTTCTCCTTCTCTGGGAGGATGTTGTCAATCCAGGCCAGATCGTGCTGGGAGAAGATGAGGTCCAGCAGCCTTCGGACAATGATGAGGCCCAGGATCTGTGGTGACAGTTCATAAGAAATGGCAGGCTCAAGGCCCCAAACTTGGGCACAGTTTTTTCTCCCTCAGCCATGTTCAGGGACTTTTTCCGGTCAGTGTCTTTGGAGCCATCTTACAGCTCTCACAAACCATTGTTCACCTCCCGCCCACTGTGGTTCCTCTCTGGCTTTCCTCAGTTCAGTGACAATGCCTACCAGTGACCCAGAGGGACAGAAGCTGTGATGGCTGAGGTGGGGAGCCGGGTAGAGATCATGGGCTAGAGAACTACAGTTAATTTTTAAATCAATGCTCTTCATACTTGAGCTGGCGCCAAATCACTTGGCGGGCTGTTAATACACATGCTGCTGGCTGCCGGATGCCTCAAATGAAAAGCCAGGGTCAAAATCAGTGACATAGAGCCCTCTCAGGGGGGCACATTTCAAACCCTACCTCTGCGTCCTCACTCTGGCCCCAACTCCAGCCCTGCAGCTTTGGGGCCCACCCAGGGCTTTCCCTTAGTGCCAGCTCACAGGCTCTAGTAACCCCCAGCAGAGGCCTAGGGCCTCTTCTCTACAGTGGGGCGGGCTGGATGCAACATGTTGTTGGCTTTTTTCATTTTTATTTTGGAATACTTTCAAAATTTGGAATATTTACATAAAACTTGCAAGAATAGTCAAAGAACTCCCATGAACTTTCCCCAGCTTCACCAAATATCACATTAATGACATGGACTTTGAAGTTCTTGATGTCTGATTTTAGTTCTCTCTCTCCACCCCCATTTATCTTTTCAAATTCAGTTAGTTTGAATGGTGAGAGGATTTATATTTAGGATGCATCTACTTCTGCACTTGGTTTGAATTTCAGCAGTGGGGCCTCCATCTCCTTATTGCACGTGCCCAGCTTCTCTGTCCTGCCCCAGAGCGGGGGTGGCTGGGGCTTTTGCATTCTCACTGAGCTGCTCCACATGAGCTGGGAAAGGGCGGGGGTGCTGAGTTGTCACTACGGGGTCCATCCACCACACGCACCTTCCGCCCATTCCCTCTGACCCGTCTGACCTGGACTCACAACCGCAATCTTGTTCTGTGCCTGCCACTATGACCCCGAGAGAGTCAGGCCATCGGGGAGAAGGCGAGGTGGACCTCCCCATGGACACCCACCCAGGACGAATCCACTGAGCAAGACGGGGAAGCCAAGCCGGCCCCACCTCACCATGACTGGGAAGATGATGGCGGCCATCGTGGACTTGAGGATCCAGAGCACCGCCAGGCAGAGCATCTGCACCAGGGTGAAGAGGTGGATCCGGCGCAGGGGCACGTGCCGCAGGAAGGCGTGATCTGGCTGGTGCTTGGCTGGCATCAGGAAGAGCTTGCAGCGTTCCCAGAACTGGCAAGGACAGCTCAAGGCTCAGCCAGGCAATGGGGACCCGGGTGGCCCTGCTGGGGGCTTGGGATGGCGAGGGGGAAGGGGTGCTGCAGTGGAGTCTCACAATGGGGAGCCCCTGGTCAGACTTTATGGATGCACAGGAAGGGGACTGGAGGTATAGGAGGACATATAGCAAGATCTTAGGGGAGGGGGCTTGAGCCCTGGGTGAGGGGTACAGCCATGGAGCTGTCACATATGAACACTGTTCACAGTCAAGAAAAATGCAACTTAATTGTAACATAAACAATCCAAGACATCCTGGTGTATCGTAAATAAAGAATAAAATAAAATGTTTTCTTCTGCCAGAGTTGCCTTAGAGAAGAGAGAGAGGTAGTGAAAGGCTCATTGGAGTCAGCCCAATCTGCATTTTGAATTCCAAGCCTCAGTTTACTCATCTATAAAATAGGTATCAGAGGACCTACTTATACAGATTTAATTATACAACACCTATAAAGTGCCTGGTGTAGTTATTTTACTTGGCACATAGTAAATAGCAATGTCATTATTACTGTTATTGTTTCATTGAACTGGGAAAGTGAACACTTGGGGTCTTGGTGACAGAACCAGACTTGGAGTGCTGACTACATCCATTCAGTTTGGGGAGGGGAGAGCCTTACCTGGATGCCATTCAGAGAGGCCACGCCCATGTAGAGGAAGACTCCGTATAGCACTGGCATAGGGATGTACTGAAAGAGAGAGGGAAGCAGAGCTTTGGACTGGACCTCTGCCTGTCTGTTCTGTATGACAGTGTCTTCCAAGTCACAGAGGCAGTCTGGCCTGCCTTGACTTTCCCCATGTGATAAAGGAGCTGGATGTTTGGAAGAACTGAGGGTCTGAGAGCAGATCTGGAGCCAGAGTGTCAGTGGGGAGAGCGATGGTCCCTGGGGCTCTCCTGCCACCTTCTCTAGCTGGGGATAGTTAGCTCAGTGTGCCGCCGCTCTTCCAGCTGCTTCGGGCCCTGCCAAAGCCACATGGTCTGAAGACATACCTTCTGGAACATGAGAAAGCTCCATAGAAAGTCTCCTGCTTACTCCTGTCAGCCCCTTCCTACCTCTAGCCTTAGCTGAGGGACCCCCAAAGCTGCACTGCTCAGATTGCAGGAGGTTGGGGACCTTTGGTGAGCTGACCCACATCGGCTAGGAGTACCTGTTGATTAACAAAACTCATGAATCACATACACAATCATATATATATGATTATATGTATCATATGAGATATATATATATATATATATATATATATATATATATATATATATATATATATATATATATGAAAATAGAATGTATAAATCAGCCACCACTAATTGCCAGCTAAGCAATTTGGTAGATATAGTTTGGTGGGTATCTTTCCTTCTGATCATGCTCACAGGTAGTTTGTTTACTTTTTCAAAAATGGGATTATATAATTGATACTGTTCTACAGTCATCATTATGACTCTGGAAACCTTTTGAGATATTTCTCCACTGTCATTCTAAGCTGTGTTTCTGTTTCTTTTCTCTTCCTCTTTATCTGCACCTGCAGCTTACCGTAATGAACAGTCTGCTCTGGGGTTGTCATGTTGGATCTCATGGGAGAACCAAAGTACTATGCCCAACTGTTAGACGACATTTCAGAATGTCAATAAATCTAACCAAATAAATATCTTCTCTTTTAAAAGAAATTAGACTGTTTTTTAATTTTTTTAAACAAAAGCATGATTTGGACCCATGTATTGTAAACCTCAATCTAAGACATTTGAACTTAAAGAATGGAAATGTGGGGCTATGGCATCATTGTACACAGCTTATAAGATTTTATCCTAATTATGAAATAAGGTAAAAATTTTAGTAAGCAACTCTGTCCTTGTCATTCTCAAAGCTCAGGGGCAGTTGAAAGAAATAAAATCTTAAACAAAAAACTTAGATATAATCTGTAATAACAGAAATTTAAGATGGCTTAAAACTTCCCTTTTGCCCTAATGAGTATGAAAACCATATCAAACAGGAGAACTGGGCCAAATATTAGATAATTTGTAGTTACTAGTGACTGATTAGCAAGCCTAGAAAATTGTCTCCAGTCCTGTTATTTGCAGGTTCACGCAGTTTTTCCAGCAAATCTCAGAGGCCCATGACATCACATTCCAACCAGTGATGGGGCTGTGATCTCAAATTCTAGATTAATCAGCACAAATCTTCCTTGGATCCCCAGGGAAAAAGGCCCCTTTCCGATACTAATGATACAACAAAGTGGCAAAAAGTTGCCTCTGGTATTAGCTTTATATCACATTTTAACTCTTGTCCCATTTAGAAAAAAAGTGCAACTCACTGCCAGCGTTAATTTAACGTCACGTGTAGGAATGCTATGTCTTCTAGACTTGACATTTTTAGCAATTCAGAATTACTATATTTTGTAAATGGAAATACCACTACTAAAAACAGAATGCTATAAAAAGAATGATGTCATTTGTTTCCAAAGACTATCAATATACTAGAGCAATACAAAAATAATAATAAAAGCAAGATATTTTGTGGCAAACTTTGTTGGTAAGGTTAGGACTCTAATCTGCAAGTTATCTCAGGGTAAATGCTGTAGCCTCAAGCACCACCAGCGATATTCTCAAGGCAAATGTGAAATGGGTTAAAGCAGTCAAGAATTATCATAGTCCCACCAACATAAGGACATCACAGCTTTCCCACAGAATTTGTGGTTGAGATCATAAGAACAACATGGTGTTCAGAGGGGGAGCTTCTGACATGGTCAGGAGCTTTTCCGAGGCAGAATGCAGAAATCCACAGTCCTGAAGAGCTGTGGCAAAGTGCAAGCAAAAAAACAAAATAAAACTTTAGGGTAGAATCAGTCTCTGAGAAAGTGTATGATCTTATGTTGGTGGAATCAGTGTCTGAGGAAGCTCACTGCCAGCGTTAATTTAATGTCACATGTAGGAATGCTATGTCTTCTAGGACTTGACATTTTTAGCAATTGAGAATTACTATATTTTGTAAATGGAAATACCACTACTAAAAGCAGAATGCTATAAATAGAATAGAATTTGTTTCCAAAGACTATCAATATAATAGAGCAATGCAAAAATAATAATAAAAGCGAGATATTTTGTATGGGTCTTTTCTGCTATAAAATTTACCAAACAGATAGAGAAAAGAGTGAAGATAGAGAATGTACAAAATGGAATCATTTTAACCAAGCTGCTAAAATAATTAACATTATGGAACTTGAAGCATGAGGAAAGACTATTCTTGTTCTGACTAGCCTGGGAATTTAAACTTATTTTGAACTTTCCAGTTCTGCGTCAATGCCTGGATATACATCTGGACCTTCAGGTAACCCTCTAATTACCCCCAAAGGATTCATATATACATCTACCTGACAGACATTATCCAGACCACGGGGATGTGACCAGATCTCCTGACACCCATCTTCTAGACTGCCTGGGATCCATCATCCTGACTGCCTGACATCTGACTGATAACCATCCTGGAACAAGCCTAGGGGTAAGAATGAAGGACTGATAATTCTCAAGAATATACTTTTTACTATGAGAACTTTTAACTTTTCTTTCTTATTGGGAACATTTCTAGGTTTTTTGCTTAGCTGTGTTCCCACTTTGAAAACTCCAAGACCCTTGGATAAATCTCTATCATTTATTTCTAGCAAAGTTTCCAGATTCTTTTTGAGTTTGTTTGATAGATTAATTGGCGGCTTAAAATATTATTCTTTTTCTACGCTTATTGTAAAAGAACATGGGCAGGATTTTTCAAATCCTTTTGTGACAATATCAGAGCATTTGGAGCTACGTGGACCCATGGAAACTTTTCCATGATGGCCAGAGTAATAATGAACAGCTCCCCACATCTGGCATCTTACCCTATTAATAGAGCCCATTTATTTTATAAGGTGCATAAATTAATACAGAAATACAGTCCACAGCTTGGAAAAGTTACAACATTTGAGCCAAGAAATGCAGCAGAAAGAGGTTTCCATTACTGCTTAAAATAGGAAACTATTACATATCACCCTAGAACAAGCAATGTGACAACACAGCCTTTCAAGGATGACCATCCAAGGCTTTGGTAATGTCAAATCTTATGCACAGAACTATTTTCATTTCCATTATTTTAAGTATATTCTGTGGGCATGCTATTTATATTCAGAAGATAGACAATATTAGTGCCAAAACAAAAATTTACTAAAATCGGATATGTCAAGTATAGAGTGCAGAAGCCTAGAAAATGTATACTCATAATATAATAAGTGTGTCCACAAGATAACCAAGCACATTGTAAATAGAACAAAATAAAGGGGAACCGTAGTGCAATTTTCTAACCGCTTTGTGTTCTATTCAAATACTAACGACAGCTGATGTTAAAAGACTAAATCGCTGAACACACCCAACAGGTGGGGCGGCAGGGCTGGGATAGCCTGAGCCCCCCCTCACAGGGACTTGGACACCACAGCCATTGCAAAGTGTTTGCAGGAACTTTTGGCCCCTAAAGTAGGATGTTCTTGGATTTGAGCTTTTTAATGCAAATGCTTGCATTTATTACTTTTAAATAACCAAAATGCCTGCCTACCTGTATGTAATCTGTTGCCTGCAACAGATTAGATAAAATATCCAACTTCAAACCTGTTTGGGTGTGTCCAGCACCAGTTCTCAAGCTGGAAATGTTTTCCATTGTAAATGGATCAATTAACATCATGGTTCCTCAGCCTTTGTTTTTTACAAGGTCATCCTTGAATGAGTTGTTTTGAGATATTCAAAGGGGAAAATATCTGCAAAAGATTGGGGCAACTACAACTAAGATTAACTCGAGAAAAGAAAGTCTTTGTAGGCATTGATTATGGGAAAGGACCATTGATAGGTGTTATAGGCTGAATTGTGTCCCCCTCAAATTTAGATGTTGAAGTACCAACCCTCTGTACCTCAAAATGTGACAGACTTTGGAGACAGCCTCTTTAAAGAAGTAATTAAGGTAAAAGGAGGTCATGTGGGTGAACCCTACTTTAATGACTGGCACAAGAAGAAGGGGTTAGGACACAGACATGTGCACACACATAGGAAAGACCATGTAAAGACAGAGGGAGAAGGTGGCCATGTGCAAGCCGAGGAGAGGCTTCAGCAGAAACCAACCCTGCCAATATGATCTTGAACTTCTAGCCTCCAGAACGGTGAGAACATAAGTATCAGTTGTTGAAGCCACACAGTCTGTGGTGTTTTGTTATGGCAGCAAACAAATAGCAACAGGTGAACGGCTGGAATGGAGAGAGGGAGAAACCTGAGCAGGGAGAGACATTTCTGGGGACACAGGCTCCAAAGGTTCTCCCATTTGATTTTGTCTCTTCCGGTTGCTCTGGAGGGACATGAGCAAGAGGAGCTTCAGACTGTGGGAAAAAGCCGCTTATGTGCCCAAGACATTCAACACAGAGAAGCAGAAAACAGGCCCCAAGAACACTCACAGAGGCCTCCCCCGCAAGTTTTAAACTTCAGAAAATGGGTGAATAAGGAGAGCTCTAGTCAACCATAAACGCAACAATGTAGAAACACAACCAGCTTGGGAAATTGCTGATCTAAGCTAGGATGGAACTTGGAGGAACCTTCTGAGGGAAGAATGTTTTCCAGAAAGGTGAGGGTGAACCCCGGGAGGGGTGGAAAGAGCAATAAGGACTGCCTGCAATCACCCAGAAAACAGTGATGATGATGAACCATCTCTTTGGCCTAACAGGATCTTGCCTTTTTAGAGGCCATGTGGGGACCCTCCTCCACCTCTGAGGCATCAGGCCAGTGCTTTCTCAGGGGCCCTGGGAAAGGGTGCAGAGCCTCACCTTCAGGATAGGAGCCAGGAAGACAGAGATCCCAGTTAGGATGAAGACGATGGTGCCTGTCACTCTCTGTTCCCTGGCAGAGAAGAGGACACAGTCAGGGTGGACTAAGAGATGCTCCCCGACCATTCTAGCCTTGGGCCCTCTGTGGCACCTTGAGGTGTGTCAAGGCCCTGGCCTCTGCCTTGCTTCCCTATTCCAGAGAGTAACCTGCCGCCCGAGACTCAGCTGACTGGCATTTGGGGAGAGAGGGAGCCTCGACAGAGGTGAGGGCATTTTGTAGGGGTATTTGGGAGGTTGTCCAGTGCAGTGCTAATAGCCGGGGTACTTGAGCCAGACCAACTTGGGTGTGGCTTTGCCACTTACTAGTTGTGTGGCATCAGGCAAGGCCCAAATGTCTCCGCCTCAGTAGGAGAGAAAATGGCACCTACCTGGAGGGTGGGTTGTCGTGAGGATGGAATGGGATATAAAGTGCTTCTTAGCCCTGCCCTTTGACTATAATAAGGTCCCATGTTTGTAGGGTATGACTAATGAGGATTCAGGGGAAGGGGGCCTGCTGCTGGCAGAGCCGGTAGGAGGGGGGGTGGGAGGGCAGGTGCGTTTTCCCTTGTGCCCAGGCCCAGACATAACATAGGTGGGAGTTGGTGGCTCTGGGATAGATTGCTCAGGCCCAGCCATCTGGGGCTCAGGGGTCTGGCAGGGGACCCTGCCCTCAGTAGAGAAGCCTCAGTCCGGAAGGCTGACAGCCCAGGTCTCCAGAGGCAGTGGGGAGAAGCTCACAGGACAGCCACTTTTTAGAATGCCAGTGTCTGGTGTGGGCTCAACCTGGAGGCCCTAAGAGGTGGAAGACGCGCTTCTCTGTCTGAAACAGGTCAGGGGCCTGACGTGGGGCATGAGAGGAGGGCCGAGTGAAGGAACAGAGGTGACAGGCCATGGGCTACAGCCCAGGGATGGGAGTGGTCCTGGAAGGCTTTCTGGAGGAATGGAGATGGAGTAGAATCTGAACCCACAGGAGGGTTTTGGGAGACAGTAGGGGCAGAGCATCTTAAAGAGGAGACAAAGGGATAGGTCAGAGGTGGCCTGTGGGGCTCTTAAGTGGCCTATACAGGTGAGAGGTGAGAGTGTGAGTATGGGCCGAGGTGGTGTACTGCTTGGATTCTATTAAGAAGAAAGCAACACTTAGAACTGAATTTTCATCTCCCTTCCTTCAGGAATATCACTTCTGTACATGTGGCTCTTGTCAGAGCAGGGGCCCTTTGCACCAAGATACGGTGATGGTAAGAAAAACCTGCTTCCCTTCCCTCAACCTAACCACTCCTGCTCAGGTGGTCCCCAAGCCCAGACCCCCACCTACCTGACCCCCAGGAACTGAGGCTGCTCCCCAGGGGCGCTGGTCTCTGTTTCCATCTTGAGGCTGTCAATGTGGGCAATGGAGATGACCGTGGCGGCCACGTACCAGGGGAGCCCCATGAAGGAGCACAGGGCCATAAGGACGCCAACCCAGAACAGGTCCAGATGGTAGCCAGCAGCCTTCTGCAGGGGCGGCAGGAGAGGAGAAGCTATCTAGGAGCCTGTTGCTGACCATTTGTTGGGGCGGATGGGTTAGACAGAAATCTCCCCAGAGCAGCCATTTTGTGGACCATGGTTCAAGGGCTCCTTGGGCCTTCTAGAGGGTACCCTGAGGTGGCTGCCATCCTGAGGTGCTTAGACCTCACCAACCTCAGAGTTTGGTGAGCCAGGGAAGGAGCACAGGTGTGGGAAGAGTGGGACGTTCAGGCTTGGAGAGGCCCAGGGCTTGGGTCCTTGGGAAGAAGGGCTCCTAGCAGTGGCCACAACATATTTGCCATTCCTGAATGAGGGGCCCTAGATTGAGCCTAGAGTGGTCCAGATTGGGATGGAGGAGAAGGTAGCCCGAATCTGCTTAGATGGAGGCAGGGTGGGGAGCTATAGGGACCAAGTGGGCGAAGGATGCCTCTGCCTCATTGTTCTGGGCCAAAATCCCTATCGGGATCTGTTCAGACTTCCAAGTTCATTGTCGGGAGGCACAGAGGCCGGAGGGTCTCTTTGAGAGAAGCAAGGTGCCCAGTGGCTCGCCCTGGGCTTGGTTGTGGTCTTTAGATCAAGTCACCCTGGCCCTGGTGGCCTTACTGCCAACTGGAGGTCACACTTCCCTCCCACACACACCAGAACTCCAGTCTTCTGGCTCATATTTTGCTTCACAAGTGGCCCAGAATTTTGATAGACCATCTCTCTTCTTTGTTCCTTCTGACTTTGTAGGAAGAAAAAGGTTGTGCTCCTGCTCCTAGCACCAGACTTACCCTCAGCTTGTTCTCCTTCCGGTTGACGATTACGGCCGTGATCTGCTGGTCCATGAAGATCAGGATGGTCACCAGTAGGGCAGGCAGGATGCTCGCTGGGTACACCCACCATGGGTTCTTCCCAAAAGGGTCCACAAACCAGCCTCGGTCTGACCGCGTGGGCTGAGTGAAGCAAACGGAGAGGGCCCTTTCCTCTCCCCCTTGTCCGAGGGCACTTGCTGCCCAGGCCCCACTCTGCTGCCTTCCTGCCTTTCCCCCACCAGGGGTACTTTTCAAATGTAATCTTTTCCCTTAAGACATTGATGCCTGCAACTTTAGAACAAAGAAACCCAATGCAAACAGACTTGGGAAGGGCGTGGTATCTGCAGGATGAAGGCGATCTTTTGTGGAAGCCACCTGGGATTGGCTGGGAAACAGGGAAGTGGGCATTGGGAGGGTGCTTGCACTTACTGCTTAATTGCAAACCAACAAGAAGCAGAAATAAGGCCCAACAGGCAAGAATAAAGCATTTGTTGGGACCAGTGCCTGATGCTTCGGTCTCTCCTCTCCAGTCACCTGTCCAGGGAGCATTATAGAATTGTCTATAAAACATTGGATATCAATTCAGCCTTACATATTGAGAATAAGGAATTATCTGTGCAGGAGCTGTCTGAAGTTCATCTTTTGTTTTAAGAGAAAGAGGTACTTTAATTTTCAAGGCCCATATCAGTTTTACGAGATAAGTTTAAGCTCCTCAGGAAAACCCTCCAGTAACATTGTGAAGGTCAAGCCCTCGAAGGCAGGGAGGGCTGGTTCTAGAACCCCTATCCCCCAGCCAGTGCCTTTGAAAGGGATCAGGATTCAGAGCTTAGCTACAAGCAAATGGCACCAACTCTGGACTAATGGGGAACTTAGGAAGCAGTGGTTCTCAAACTTGAGCAGCCCCCAGAATGCCCTGCAGGTCTTGTTAAGATGGAGAATGCTGGGCCCCACCTAAGTGCTTCTGAATCCATAGGTCTGGGGTGGGGCTAATTTACATTTCTAAAAAGTTCCAAGTGATGATGTGTTGGTGGTCTGGGCACCACATTTTGAGAATCACTGTTCTAAGGGATCATTTTCAGAACCCAGATGGCCTAGCTTGCAGACGGCCAGGAGTTGGGAAACCGTAGACTCTCAAGTGGAAATCAAGGGGCTTCAGCTAGATTCCAGTATCTTTCTTATCCTGTGGCTACACAGTGAGATTTCAATATTGTGAATAATGTGCCCAACCCACCATTTCAAAGGACCGCCCCCTGTCCTATACAAGAAGGGTGGAGCTTGCACGGAGAACCCACGTGGTTAAAGTTTGATCAGTGAAAAAGGGAAACGGATCTGCAACTGGGGACAGGCAGAGCTAGTGCCCAGAGCAAACCTTGATGACACTGGGAACGTGAAGCTTGGGGGTTTCCAGCCCGAAACAGGCATCGATTCCACAGAACAGCAAGATGGAGAAGACAATGGAAAAGTCAGCTACCAGGGCCCGGACCTGCAGAAAGATGAGCAAGTGAGTGAAGCACCTGCCCACCTGCAGGTGGACCCAGTCCTCAGGCAGCAAAGTGGAGACTGGTTAAGAGCTTGGGCTCTGAAGTCAGCAGGCCTAGGCTCAGATCCCGGCTCTGCGATCTTGGGGAAGCATGTCATCTCTCGGAGCATTGTTTTCCTTATCTGTAAATGGAGATAATAATAGCCCCCACCTCATAGGCATAAGTGAGCTATGATGCATACTGAAGGCTTGGCATATTTCAGTCAAAGTGGACTTGTCATTATTCATGTGGCATGGCAGCCATCGCTGACCACACTTTCTGGTGTGACAGACTGAATTGGGTCACCCATCAGGGGTGGTAAGGGAAAGGGCTGAACTGGGAAGGAAATCTTAGTTCCTAAAAATGTGTGACACATTGTTGCATGGCCACCTAAACTGGAGGGGAGAGCCCCCCAACTCTGCTGGGGACCCCTGGCTACTCTCACATCTTCTTTCTTCTAAGAGTCCTTGGCTTCTTGCTCCTCTCTTCCAGGAGGCCCATCCTAGGCCAGGCTCTGGACCTCACCCCCCTGCCCTCCGACAGCCCTTCTAGACCACCACTACCCTGCATCCTTTTCTCTGTCTCTTCAGAGACATCAGTTTCCAGAGAACAAGGAAAGAAATTAGGAAGGTCAGGGGCAGTTTACAGCACAATGAATTCATTCCCTACTCCTACTTCCTACTCCTCTTTAAAATTGATATCAAAATAACAAATGTAATTAATTAAAAACCCACGTAGTATAAAAAATAAAGTCCCCCACTTCATCTCTTCTTACTCAGGTTCCCCTTCTGGATACTCTCATATGTCTACTTGTTTTCAGTTGTTCTGGTGGTTTCTTTCATGTCGTTAATGAATATGCTATACTTTTATATTTCGATTCACTAATTTAAGGCATTATCTATTGAAAAGATTTAGCTTACTTCACTATCCCTCCTGATATTTCTCATTCTCAGTCTTTGAGAGTTATTTTTAGACTCATTCCATGGGATTCCTTGGCACTTTCAAGTTATATAATCCAACCTCTCCACTAACTTTTCCAGTATCGCTCATTCTCCAACACGCGAGTCCAGGCTCGCTGCCCCATCCCCCCACCACCGTTCTTCTCCCCCAAGCCCTTCCATTTTGTGACTCCCCCGCTTTGATCTTGACAGGGTCAAAGCTGAGAATGCTCATATTCTCTTCTGTAAACACTTCTTCTGTGTTTCATCTATAAGCTGATCCTAAAAGTTGAAAATCAATAACAGCTTTATATTATGCTCATATACAAAAACACGGGTCACAGCAAAACCAAGCAGTGTGCCAGGTTTACACTTGCCTTCCTACAATATTCCTAGCATCCAGATCAAAAAGTTATTAAGTTAAACCATATGAATCTTTTTGTAGGTCAAAACAGTCACAGATAACAATAGATCCTCAAATAATGTCATTTCGTTCAACGTTGTTTCATTATAATGTTGAATGGGAAAAAATCGATTCCCAGCCAGGACCCCAAGTTCTCCCTATGTCTGCGTGGGTTTTCCCTGGGGACTCCGTTTCCTCCCACACCCCAAAGATCTGCCCAGGCAATGAACTGGTATGTCTACATCGTCCCAGTGTGAGTACAGGTGTGAGATGCGCCCTGCGATGGAAGGGTGACCTATCCAGGGTGGGTCCCGCCCGGTGCCCTGAACTGCTGGGATTGGCTCTGGCCACCTGCCACCCTGAACTGGAATCAGCCCATGGGAAAAGAATGATCTTACTTGTTTTTGTTTATCTTTCTTAAATTTATATATAGTGAACATTTGTTTCCATGTGTAATATTAGATGTCATTTTGCTTAAAGTTGTAGTTTCCAAGAGTTCATCAATAATGTTAAGTGAGGACTTACTGTAAACAATTTCACATGGTCCAATCTAATATAAAGATGGTTATGATAAACAGCTGTGAATTCTACCATATTATATGATGGACGTAATAAACACCATAATTTAGTAGATGTCTCTTCTATCATTCAGTGGCATCCCTGACCCTGCTCTCTAGATTGATCCACTGGTCTGAAGTTATAGTTTATTATTCTAATAATAATAATGTCTTTATACTTTTACTAAATATGTACATAGCCCTTAACAAAGTATGGCATTGTTTCACGTGATTTAAAATTTCACATAAGTGGGATCGTATTGTTTGTAATCTTCTGTAATTTGCTTTATTTGCGTAACATGTTTGCGATATATTTCCTTGTGGATAGATGTAGCTGTCGTCTGTGTATATGCAGTGCAGCTGCATGTTTGTATGATTGTTTTCCACTTATTTCTTTATCCTTCTGTTTATAGATACATTTAGATTATTTTCATCGTTTTCCTCTTAGAATCAATGTTTTTATGAACATTCTTGTATGCATGTGAGAGTTTCTCTGGGGTGTATACCTAACAGTGGAAGTGCGAGGCTGAAGATCGTATCCATCTTCAGCTCTGTCAGAGAGTGCCAATAGCTCTCTAAATTGGGTGTACCTGTTTATACTTCCACCCATCGCTTTTCATCTCCAACACTTGGTATCCCAAGACCTTTCTATTTTTACCAATCTGATAGGTGTAAGATGATGTGGTCTCATTCTTCTCTGCAACACTAAGTTCCAAGAGGCAACAGATCAATTTGGAAGTAATTTGAGGAGGGGAAAGATGGTGGTTAAAGAATTTCATTCTACATGAATTATATTTCATCCTTCAGGAAACAGACATTCTCAGATGCAGTCACTGCTCTACAATTTTTATGTAAGAGGTGACTTACGGGTATGATCTGGTTAGAAGTGGGTAAGGAGGAAGAGAATTTGTCTTGAGGAGGCATTTGGGTTGCAAGCACACTATTTTTTACTGATTTTATATATTGCAAAGCTTCCTAAAGAGCCTTTTCTTTAATCTTTACAAAATATCGGGAAAGATCCAATGAAAGATTTTTATCTTTATTGTTATTATTAGTAGTAGCAGTAGTAGCGGTAGCAGTATTTAAGATGACTTTAGGAGAATGCGCATGGGTTTATGGTGGAAGAGGGTTGCTAAAATTCTTCTGAGTGCCCCTCCCCATTGCGCAGCTATTGTGCACATATGCAAGTGCTGTTCTGATTAATTAATATTTTATTCTGACCACAGAACAGAAAATAAAATTAAAACTAATAGTTAGCATTTATAATAGCATTAAAAAAAAACCCTAAATACTTAGGAATAAATCTAATAAAATATATGCAAGACCTAAAGACCAAAACCTGTGAAACATTATGGAGAGAAAGAAGACCTTAATAAATGGTGAGGTATATACCATATTCATGAGTAAGAAGATTCAAAATTTGAAGGGTTTTAGTTCTTCCCAAATTGACATGGAGAGTCAATATATTCTTATCAAAATTCCAACAAGTTTTTATTTTGGTGAAAAATTTAAGATGGCTCTAAAACTTATGTGGAAATGCAAAAGGCCAAGGTATTATTGAAAAAGAAAGACAAAGAAGGAGAGGTTGGTCTGTAAAATATAAGCCACAGACTTATAAGCCATAGAAATGAAGATTGTGATATTGGCATACAAATAAACCGGTGAAACAGAATAAAGAACCTAGAAATAGACCTCATGATGTGTGAACATTTGATATATCAAAGAAAGCAGAGTAGTGGGGGAAAGAATGATCTTTTTTAAAAAAGTGCTGGAACAATTGGCTGCCTATATAAAAACGAAGAAATATTATCTCACACTATCTGTCAAAAGCAATTCTGATAGATTGTAGATCTAACATAAAAGGAAAAACAATGAAACTTTTAGAAAATAACATAGGAGAATATCTCCTGTCCAATATTTTCCTTGAGGAAAATTTTGGTAGATTTGATTACAGTAAAACTAAGAATTTCTATTAATCAGGAGATACCATTAAGAAAGTAAAAAGGCCAGTAACAGAATGGGAGAAAGTATTTGTAACACTTATGATTACTAGTAGGTTTCTATCTGGAATATGTAAAGAACTCCTGCAAATCAAAAATAAGAATTTGGACAATCTAACAGAAAATGTGCGAGAGATCTAAACAGGCACTTCAAAGGAAAAGGTCAAATGGCTGTATGGCCAATACACACATGATAAGATTTTCAACTTCATTAGTCATCGGGAAAATGAAAATTTTAAAAACACAAAGAGTTACTACTAGACACAAAGACTAACGATAAAAGTCTGACAACACAAAGCATTGTCAAGGGTACTTGACAATAAAGGAACCCAGTTCTCTCTGACTCTACGTCTGAGCTCTTAACTTGAAAAACCTCAGTGAGCCAGTGCTGATGTGTCTATTCTGTGAATGGGTCAGAATCCTTGCAGGGAGATCTTGAGAACAGTCTGACTATAGGTCCCCTCCTAACTGCAGGGTGAGCTTACCTTGGTAGGGAAATAGCGGCTGAATTTGAACTTTTTCAGGGTCAGGGTCATGGAGTATGTCCCGAAGAAAAGGATGAAGGACATGAGTGCCAGGTCTGGGATGAACTGGCAGGAATTCCCAAGCAGGCGCCCACCATAGTTCAGACACTCCTTCTTGCTCAGCAGGGACCAGTCCAGCTCTGTGAGGTTAAGGGGGTTGTACTTGGAGACCAAGCACAGGAGAGAAAGGGTCAGGACGTGTGCCCTCCTCCTGCAATCCTCAGGCATCCCACACTCCCTTCCTGCCCTCAGAGGGGCCCCCACCCTGCCTGGCCCATGGTGCCCAGCAACAGAATGATGTTCCTGGGACAGGTTGCTTTAAGGAATGACTAACTGGAGGCTCCTTGGAAAGATTAGGAGCTGACATGTGTTTCTTCGTTGTGTTCTAGGATGCGCTGCTGTGTTAGCGAGGAGCAAAAGCAGAGGGTGGGATGCCCTCTCCCTCAGCAGGCCTGGCTTCTGGCTCAGTCAATCAACCATGGGTCCTGTCAGCACTTCCTGGAGTGCCTCACATTTATTCTCCACTTTCCTTCCCCTACACACACACCCCTTCACATATGGAGGCTCACATTTCACCCTTGTCAGATTCTTTTTAGGTCAGTTGCTTCAGTCACTTCCCCTTTTGGTGTCCCAGATGACTAAAGTCCAGGGCACACAAAATAATTATTTATATATATTCTTATTTATGTTCCTATACATATATATTCCTATATATATGTTCCTAAGTGTGTGTATATATATATGTGTGTACAAATATCACATATACACACATATATATATACAGACATGGGTTTATATATGTTTCTAACTATAATAAAAGGAAAGTAATTTATAACAAAATTTAATATATATTTTAAAAATTTAATGTGTAAATTTTCAGGAACCTACATAATGAAGTAAACAGATGCTTGCAACTAGCAATGATGGATGTTTGGATTAAGAGAAGTGTGGTAGTTTGATATGACGGTCCCCAACAAATCATGCCTCCCTCTGTTCATGCTCCTTTGCAATGTGATGCCGATGGTCCTCCCATCGAAAGGAGAACTCTATTTCTCCGCCTCTTTGAATCTGGACTCCCCTGGGCCTGCTTAGACCAACAGAATGGGGAGGAAGTGGCTTTGAGCAGGTTCTCAGCCGAAGCCTCGAGGGGCCTTGCAGTGTCTGCTCTCACCTTCTTGAACCCTGAGACCATCATGCTGAGAGAAAGCTCAGGGTTGGAGAAAACCACATGAAGAGAGAGGCCCGGCCATCTGCTGAATGTCAGAGTATCCCTCTCACTATAGCGATTAAAAATGCTTCCTGCAGTGTAGCATGCCTCTACCGCCCACTGGCTTGGCCCACCGTCTCTCTCCCAGCTCATCTCTAGTGGTTTCCCTGTGCGACCCCACCCTCACACTGCCTTGGCCGATAGTCCACTCACTGCCCTGGAAAAGGTTTGTGCTTTTCTTCTGGTGCTGGTCCCTTGGCCTGGAACATACTTCTCTCTACATAACCAACTTTCCCAACCTCCAAGACCAGATCACATTCCGGTTCCTCCATGAGGCTTTCCTCTCCAGCGTGGAAGTGTACATTTGGCCATATTTGACGCATGGCATGCTCTGCTTGTGCTGTCCATTACTTTTCAGGTTTGTCTCCACAGGCTTATTGCAAGCAAGTTTGACGGAAGGCCATGTCTGTTTCTTATATGTCTTTTTAGCCTTCAAAGTGCACACAGCACCTTGATGAATATCATAAGTATTCAGACACAGGTGATGACTGATTTCATTCTTCTCTCAAAATCGGATATTTGAAAAGTCTTCAGTTAAGCTGCCAACTGAGCAGTCAGCTACCTGTGCGGCGGTAACTAAAGCAACCTTGGGGACATGAGAGGTCTAAAAATCCTCCCCAGGGCCTACCAGGTGCTACCCTTCACCTGGTTTTGGACTTCCCACCATTGGAGCCACTTAGGCTGGGCACTCTCTCCTGAGGGCCACCATTCATTCTTATTGGAAGAGGCAGACCAGATCTGGGGGCCAGGGGACTCATGAGCACAAAGGACAGATCAGATTCACTGAGCGGGGAGCATGAATATACTTTCTGGTGCTGGGGAATGGCATTGTTGGGTGAGAACTGGGAGTCCTAGGCAGAAAGACAGGGAAGAAGGTAGAAAGATATGGGAAACTTTGTTTACAGCGTTGTTTGTACACTCCCATTTACCATTCCTCATGTCTACCTCCCCTTTGTGTGTGTGTATGTGATATTCATGCACACGGATTTAATGGAATGAGACATGTTTTAAAATGGGATTTTGACAGTATGTATGTAAAATAAAATTGTTCATTGACTAGGCTCCACAAATGATCCTTACGGGCAGCTGGGGTTGACCTCTGTTAGTGTCGGGCGCCATAAGATAGTCTCAGTTTCCCAACTTTCCTCACTCTCCCCCAAGACAGAAGCTCTTGAATTCTGATGTAAGAGGAAAGGACTTACCAGAGAAGTGTTGGTGTTTGGTGGCAGCAAGGCTGAAGCATTAAACCCAGTTGTGTTTGCTGTGGATGAGCACAGAGCACAGGGTCAGCGGCTGCAGGGAGGGGAGCCTGCGATCGTCCCCCTCCTGGGCCCCCGCCATTTCCCATCTCCCTCTAGCTCCTTGGTGCCAAGGGTTGGCTTCCATTGTGAGGGCGGCTCACCGAACCCCTGCCCCTTTTCACTCTCCTCTCTTTGTCCAGGAAGGCGGCGGTGGTAAGGGGATCCCGGGCCACAGCTGTGACAGACCAGCTGGGCCAGGCTAAGGCAGCTCCTGACTGACACTGAAAAGCTGGCTTTAAAATCTGAAGTAAGGGATCTGCCACCAAGACAGTGCTGACACAAATTAGTGAATGTGCTTTGTGAATCCCTACCAGCTCTGTGCTCTTTTTTTTTTTTTTTTTTTTTTTTACAGCAGAAAAGAAAAGCTTTATTAGAAGGGATAGTACACTTCCAGACATGGAAGCAGGCCTGAGTAAGAGAAGCATGGCTCAAAGGACAATGTCTGTACTCTTAAACATTGTCAAAGAACTTACTCTATGCCATGCACCATACAAAACCCTTAACATACACATCTTGCTAAGTTCTCAAATCCAGAAGAACTATCCCTGTTTTAAAGCTGAGGTAACCGAGGCCCAGAAAGGTTAAGTGACCTGCCCATTGCCCAAGGTCACATAGCTCATGCTTGGAGGAGCCACGACCCATACCAGGCAGGCCGGCCTGAAGTCTGGACACCTCCTGGCTCCACACAGCAAGCTCCCTTCCCTGCTCTGCTCCCCTCTGCACACACTTCCCTTCTCTCCTGCCCTGTCCATATGTGCTATTTGTTGTTGTTGTTGCTGTTGTTTTTCAGGTCAGCTGGGCCTGTAAGAACTCATTGGCTTGATATTATCTTCTCTAATCTGCCTCTTGAGTGTAAGCTGAAGAAAATTATACCCAGGACCTTGCCTCAGCATCCTTAACTTTAAGCGGAACATATGGGAGTTCCCATCAGGGGCCATGAGAAGAGTTGAGTGGAACTGTGACCCCCTCCCTGGGGGACGTGGCCATTCATTATAAAGGCAGGCCTTGGGTGGTCCCATTTTTCCTCTCTCTTGCTCCTACCCTGCGTAGGTGAAGGAAAAGGGCCAGGTCCTCCTCACCTTCCTTCTCCAAGTGAAGGCAGACCGAGCAGGTTTAGGGGGGTGGGGTGGGGGAAGGCCTGCCAGTTTGCTGGCAATAAATCTGAAATGCATTGCAAGCCCCGTTTAGCTCCTGCTGGCTGTGATTAAGAACCCAGAGGAAAGAAGAGGCTATTACTGAAGCTCTCTTCAGCCTTCTAGCTGTCACAGGTGGTTGTGATCACAGGGCTCCTCTATGTCGCCCACTTCTGGGACAGTTAGGCAGGGAGTGTCTAAGGAATTCGGCCTCAACCTAGGTCAGAATACTCCTAGAAGCTCTGTAACTCAGAAGTTTGTTACAATTAATCTGAAGAAAGCTTCACTCTATAGCCATCAGGGACATTTGCTTCCTTTCTTCATACCACTGACCATTGCGTGACACGCAATGAACCATGAAGCAGAGACGGTGGGCATGAAGGCTAACTCGGGGCTACGCACACAAATGCTAGAGGACTCCCAGCTAATGCCTGAGCCTGGCGAGCTCAGATGCCTTTCCACTGCCATAGTATCACACCAGACAGTCCTTGATGTCTTCTGCTGAGCCTTAGCCATTCTTTTGTATCGAGAACTTTGTGTGATTTATCTGAAAGCCACTTTGAGAAGAAGGAAGAGATATAATATGGAAAATTCCAGAGAGTGTCCAAGTATCAAATATTTTAAAATTCTAGTGTTTATAAACAGTACTCACTTGGGATTGAAAGCAGCCAAGTCAGTGTGTGCAGCGTCCATAAATAGAATACAAATCAGTTACAATGGAAACAAGATTAAATTTTAAAAGAGTGCGCCCCCAAACAAGCTCTTATGACAGATGAAGAGTGACAATGTGTGATAGTGTGCCATAGTCAGACTGGGTTTTACAGTAAAACTAGGAATATGAAACAATTGATACGCGAGTAGTCCATGGACTGAGAAAGAAACCCTCCTCAGTGAGTTCCCCTCTCCCCAGTCTCCTAAATGTCTAGAACTTTCCTTTTCTTATTCTCCTAATCAAACCTAACTTGTCTTAGTTTCAGTTCCTTTGTTCTCTGTGAATAAACTGAAGTCCAATCTTACTAGTTAGTGGTTAATAATGGCTCAGTATTCCTAATTACTAGTTCAACAGAGCAGTAGCTCTCAAACTTAAGCACGGTCAGAATCACCTGGAAGGCTTGTTAATATACAGCTGGCACTACCCCAGACTTTCCTATTCAGCAGGTCTGGGATAGGGCCCAAGAATTTGCATTTCTAACAAATTCCTAGATGGTACCGATGCTCCTGGTCTGGAGGCCACACTTTGAGAACCATGGCAATAGCGTGACCAAGAAATATGAGGTGACATCAGGCACCTGGGTCAGGCCAGAGGGGATGCTATTTGGAGGCAATTGGATTTCTTTATGCCCCTCAAATCCTGTCTTATTGCTTCTATGTGCCCTGTTTCTAGGATACCCCTGGATTTGGTTTCTCCTGTGGACAAAAGATGCTCAGGATGGCCAAAGACTCTCAAATGACCCCAGAATTTCGGCCATTTCTAAAAGATAACAAGGACGTGTATTTCCAAAAGCTTTGTTTGTAGGAATATTTGTGTTTGGTGCAATGCATCTACAGAGGGCACAAGCAGCCCATGAGAATACCCTGATGGGGCCCAGCCCACAGAGGCAGGATTTGCTGTAAGGCAGAACAAAAAAGGCCTACAGGTAGTATCGCCTCGATTCCATGGGCAACCAAGGAGTCCCAGCTTGGGACAATGTGTCCATTCACCCATCATTGGAGTTAAATAGAATAACTCAAAATTAATGATAGAAAAAAATTAAGTCTGGACTTCTTTACAAAATCAGTGCAGTAATGTAGGGAGAGAGGACACAACCAGAATTATACTCCCTATGGTCAGGGCGACTTTATCTCCACAAGGCCTAGACTGAAGCAGGGTGCACAATAATTGTGCTGCATATATTTTTGATTGACTTGTGATAAATTTTTTTAATCGATAGTATTATTAAAGGGCTGAGCAACACAATATCTACTTATTTCCTCCTACCCAATTTGAATACCTCACAAAAGTTCCATGAGACTGGTAGGGCCAGCATTGCTGTCCCTCTTTTACAGCTAGGGAAACCAAGGTTTGCTGTGACCTTGGGTGGTCTCTGGACCTCAGTTTTCTCTCTGTGGTTCCAGCCTGGTGGTACTCAGAGATATGGATGGATTTCTGGGTCCCGCTCCGTAGCATTTTGGGCACTATGGGCACATCCCACTGAAGGCTCTTTGGGGCATGATTATGACTGAGAAGGAGATCAGGGGTTCAGACTATGGGATACTCTTACTTTACAGATGACAACTTTTTGGTCAGAAAGGAACCATAGGATTGGCACAGAGGATTATCAGGTTGACCAGTTGTTGATTTAGCCTCCTGTCCAGTGCAGGGGTCCTTTTTATAATGCCCTTGGCAGATGGACATCTAGGTAGTGTCCAAGTAGCTTGTGACCACCCAGTGGGGCCAATACTCAGGATGATGGTTCCTGCCACTCTAAGTTATCCCCTTAATTTAGTCAGCATCTTGTTCCCTGGAGCTTCTGCTTCTTACTCCTTGTTCTGCATCCTGCAGTAACACAGAGTGAATCAGGGACCCCTGTGACGTGACAGTCCCTCTCTCATACCTCTCCAAGATGCCGAATAACCCCAGGTTCTCTAGTTGTTTTTCAAACAACATGGTTGTCAAGCCTTCCCTCACCCTGACCAACCCTCCTTCCTAGATGTATCCTCATCTGTAGGGATGTTCATCTCTCTGGTGTGGCCTCACCTTACACCCTGGGAGCAAGGTCATGGAGAGCTCATGGTATCATGCTCTCGTGGAACTGAAAGGGATTTTAGGCCCCATCAGGTCTACCTTTGGCCTGCAGCAGGGACCCTGGGCAGCATTCCTGACGGGTGTGGCCTCCCCATCACCCACACGCTGAAGCAAAGCAGGTTTTCTTTACTTCTTGGGGTGTTCCTGCTCACTCCTGATTACGACTCTGGTCTCTGGAATTATGATCCTCATTAGAGCTACTATCCCTTTGGCTTTCTTCCAAACACTGGGTTCAAGACCTGCATTTGCTCCCTTGCGACAGTAGTTGCCCTCCCAAGCAGGCTCACCCTCCTACATTTGAGTAGAGAGATGTGAAGTGGGGGAGTGGGGCAGTCGGGGAGGGGGTGGGCGCCCAGGGCACCATTGGGGTTACTGATCACCTGTGTCTGGAGCGACGCACTCGCATCTGTAGGTGGTGATGGAGTCAGGCTTAAAGTCCATGTTGATGGGGTAGTACTTGAAGGCACCAATCATCTTCTTGATGGCATCATAGATGAAGATGAAGCTGATGAGGGTGGAGAAGCCCTCCTCGGTGAAGCGGGTGATATACTTGATGATGAAGCTCGCATCTGTGGCCACCAGGATAAGGCACTGGATGGCTGAGTGTAGGCCAATCCAGAGGCGGAACTCCATGTAGTCCAGGCCATTGCCTCTGGAAGGCAGAGGAAAGGGGGGGGGCCTCCAGCCCAGAGCTCTGGACTGTGCTTGGCTCCCCACACACACCCCCAGAACCCCTGAGAGGTTCATCTGCTCCCCCTATGGTACAGACGCCCTCCTAGAAACTGCAAGAGGACTGGGGACAGAGACAATTCCTAGGTGGGGTTGTCTGGTCTTTGAGAATTCTGGGAATCTCATGGGGGTGGCAGGTAGGTGCTAGGACATCTCATTTCTCACAATTTGGAACAAACATCCAGAATGAATGAAGAAAAAAAACAAAACAAGGAATTTCAAATTGACAGAGCTGGGTTAAGTCTTAGAAATGGTCCCATATTGTAGATGAGGCAGCTGAGCCTGGAGTGGTGACAGGAGCCGCCCAGGTCAGGATGTAGCCTTCTGATCTCCAACTCAAGACTTTTCATACATTGCACTGACTTCCAAGTCATAACTGTTCATGAGCAGAGTGGCATGGATTCTCTTCTCTCATCTTGCCTGGATGTCTCCCCATCAGCTATGCTAATATGCACTAAGATGGCTTTAAGGCAGGTAGCTGGAGGGATTCAGGAGGGACCACCCGGCAGTCCTTCACATAGGTAAAGACGGCTTTGGTACCTCCTACCCCTGCCTCCCCTTTGGGGTTGTTCTTCCGCCCCAACCTCAGTGGACTGCCCCAGGAGTGAGAACAGGCACCGGGGGCCACCAAGGGGCACCTACTTGCTAAAGTCAAAGAGGAGCTTCTCGAAGATGAGGATGGGCCCTGTGCTGCTGAGGATGATGAGAGGCTGTCCCGAGAAGAGGCAGAACAAGGAGCCGGCCATGGCAGTGCCCAGGAAGCTCTCCATCACTCCCTGGGGGCACAAGGAGGCAGGAGAAGGGCCTCTTGGCACAAAATAGAACCCAGCTATCTCACCGGGGACCCGGGCCACAGTGCTCATCCTTTATTCCAAGTCTTCTGCTCCCCAAATTCTGCTCCCCATCTCCCACTCTACAACCTGCCCCCCGCAATCACCAGCATCACTCTCTCGAATTCCATTTGGATAAAGGGCCCGGGCCACTTTCTTTGGGTAACTTAGGGCCTCGAAAACAGGACTGCCAATGGTTCTGCTTGTCCCACTCTACTCTCAGCTCAGCCCATTCATCCATCCAATCATTTATTCATTCAAATATTGGTTAGGTGCTTTTGGAGGTTAGACCATTCATTCATTAATTTGAAATCCATTAAGTGCCTACTGTGTATCTGGCATTGTGCTAGATATTGAGGACCCATCAGCAAACAAGATAATGCATCTTCAGTCTAGTTGGAGGTACAGACAAGTAACCACGCGACTTCTACACAGCAGAGTTTTTCAACCTCAGCACTGTTGACATTTCGAGCTGGTTATTTTTTGTTGTGGGGAGCTGTCTTGTGTGATGTTTAACAGCATCCTTGGCCTCCACCCACTAGATGCCAGTAGCACCCTCCCCCAGTTTTGACAACCCAGACTGTCTCTAGATACAGCCCAATGTCTCCTGGCAGGGTGGAAGGGGCGGGGGGTGTCAAAATCGTCCCTTATTGAGAATCACTGCCAAAGAGTGCGATAAGCTGGGATAAGGTCGGGGTGCCATGGGGGCACACAGGAGGACTGAAAGGGTGGTCTGGAAGCCCTCCCAAGAGGTAAATACATGGAAGCTGAGACCTAAACATTGAGGAAGAAATTAGCCAGGAGAAGAAGGTAAATGGAGTGATGAGAAAGAGTATCTCAGGAAGAAGGAATGGTGTTTATTTACAATGGCTGGATGTGGAAGAGACCATGCCTTTGGAGAACTGAAAGATGATGATGACTAATGGAAAACAATGCAGAATGAGTGAGGAAGACAAGAATCTGAGAAAGGGAATACTGGGAGATGAGGCATGAGAGGCAAGTTGGACCATGTCATGTGGGCCACTCGGAGAAGCTGGATTTGTGAGTCAATGCACAGATGGCTGGGTGAACCATGGTGTCACCCATTCGCTGTGCTGGTGGAGGGAAGGGAAGGAAGAGAAGATAATGGATGCAGTGTAGGCCCTGTGAGTTGGGGTCCACAAAGGGCAGCTATATGAACATGCCCAGGAGGCATCTGGATAGTGGACTGAGGTTCAGGAGAGTGGTGTGGACAGGAGATAGGCATTCATTTCAACTTTTCTGGGAAAATGAGTCTTCACTTGAATGTTCTGAGCTTGCCAATGGTTATATCTTGAAGGTCGCCTTCAGAGAAGATCCTCGCTTGGGTCTCAAGCTAGTGTCTGCTGAGCTGATGTTTTTCCCCAGGGAAGACTATGTCGTTGTCACGGTAACAGTTTACTATCTTTCTAAAAATGCCTTAACTCTAAGCTAAGAATTTAAGGTTTTGTGTTTTTTAAAAAAGTAATTGTGCTGATTAAGTTCATCCAAGCATCAGTGGGAAAAGTACCAAATTAAACAGATGATACCTCTTAGAAGTTTGATCTGTTTACATCATCCTTAAATTTGGTCTTTAGTAACATGATTTAGCTTTAGATCTTTTAATAATTTTGGCTTGATATTAATTTTTTGAAGGGCAAAAGATTACTAAAAGTGATGGTCTAAACCTGGGTGGTAGATGAAACCCAAGCCTTGGTTTTGGGGTTACAGGACAAAGCTCCTTACCGCCACCTGGTGGCAGCAGATCTTACTGAGGTTTGTACTCAACGTCCCCACTCACACACACCTGATAATTGTCAGTGGCATCCCCCAGAAGCCCACCAAAGGTGATCGCGTTGGTGATGCAGCCGAGGTAGATGAATAGGATGGCAGAGATGGACTGGATGTGGAAGCCATCATAGAAGTCACTTAGGAACCAGGGCAACTTCCTCTTGACATCCAGACACAGGCCACCGAAGAACCTGCTCAAGACAGGCAAAAGGGCTGCTTTCTCACCCCAAACACTAGCACAGGGAGAGGGCTATTTACAGGAGCTTGCAGAATCTGGGGTGAGGAAGGGAACTTGACTAGGAGCGGATAGGGGCAGGAATCTTTCCGCCAGAATGTTTAAGACCAGGGAAGAACTCTCTCAAGACTGAAGTTTCTGGTTGATGCCCTCCCTATTGGGAAAGGTGGTCATAGACAGCCTAAATGGGGGAGGGAAGGCCTGATGGGACTATGTCTTGGGGTAGACCTAACGCTCCACGGGGAATGGAAGTCCTGAGGTCCACAGATGGCCATCCTCCCCATGTCCCTGATCATCCTCAGAGCACCTGTGATTGGGAAACACAGATGTGTCCAAATTTAGGAGACAGAGATATCTCAGACTATAGCACAGATTCATAGTGTTCCCCCAAAAGTTATATTGAAATCTTAACCCCTGGTACCTGTGAATGTGACCTTACTTGGAAATAGGGTCTTAGCAGATGTAATCAAGTTAAGATGTAGTCATTAGGGTGGGCCTGAATCCAATATGACTGGTGTCCTCATAAGAAGAGAGAAATGCCATGTGAAAATAGGAACATGGGGAGAACATCATGTGACAACAGAGGCAGAGATTAAAGTGGTACAGTTGTAAGTCAAGGAACATCAAGGATTAAAGGCACCACCAGAACTAGGAAGACACAAGGAGGGGATCCTGCCCAGAGTCTCAGATGGCGCACAGCCCTGCTGACACTTTAATTTAGAACTATAGCCTCTAGAACTATGAGAGAATAAATTCTTATTGTTTAAGTCACCTAGCATGTGGTACTTGGTTATGGCAGTCCTAGAAAACTAATAGAGGTAACAAAGGATATCTAGAGAAAAGTTTGGGTTCCTCTACTCCTGTGCTGGGTCCTGCTTCCCCTCTTCTGCAGGAACCTTTTTTTCTGGATGCAGGAGGGGCTATGAGGGTGTGGGGAAGAAAAGTGTGCAATGGCCAGACCCTGTGGCTAGACCCTGTGGTCTGAAGTGGGCACTGCAGGGAGAGGTGGGGAAGGTTCCTACAAAGTCAGTAGGAAGGAGACAAGTGTAAAGGACAGCTACTGTGACTGTCACTAGCTAGGGTGGGCACCTTCCTGTCCAGATAAGTTCTTCCCCAATTTCATGCATGGCTGGCATCTCTCTGTCATTCCCGCTGCTCCCTCCGGCGCCGACTCCACTGCCGCCGCCACCACCACCACCACCACCGCCGCCACCTCCACCTCCAGCGCCACCTCCTGCAGCTGCTCCGCCACCTCCCGTCACAGAGCCGTTCATCTGGCCTAGCTCGGTCAGGGAGAACACGGATTTCCTGGAAGGAGAAAGGGGACATGGGACAGTGTGGCTCCCAATTCTGGGAAGGGCTCGGCCCCTCCAGGACTGTCCCCAGAACACTTCTCCAACAAAAATCATGAAATATCTTAAAATACAGAGAAAAATGCAGAAAATGATAGAACAAGACCCACACACAGGTCACACAGATTTTACAGATGTTCGAGTTTAGCGTACTTGCTTCTGATTTCATTTTTAGAGAAATAATATGAAACTGGTGGGGGAGAAGGATAAACCCAAGTAAGCCGATATCTTTCTCTCAAATCCCAAAAAAGAAAAGTACAGACTTGAAGCTCCCTTTGGACCACTTCTCCCCTTGACACCTTTCCATTCACATACTCACCTCTTGTCTGCAGAGGGCACCTTCTTGGGGGGCTCGATTCGGATATTTGGGTCCCATTCTCCAGGGGGAAGGACGATGACCTCATCCAGAAACTCGTCAATCCCGGCGATCAGATCTTCCCGATTGCGGGCTTTATAGGCCACGTCACTGAAGAGCTGGCAGCAAAGAGAAAGAGAAAGGTCAGCTCTCTGGCCTATGTCCCCTTCTACCCACATCCTGGGAGCATACCTCACACGGTTTCAAAGAAAATCGCTTTGAACCATTGTTCCTGCTGCCAATTTGCTCTCAGTTTTTGAGATGAAAACAGATCGGCCAGTGAAACAAGGCCCAGTGAGAAACAACAGCCTTGGGGGCAGATGGCCCCTCTTGGAGCTGAAGGCCAGGTCTTCATGTTCCAGCTGTCAGACTTTGGTTAAGTGACTTTACCTTTTTGTTTTTAGTTTTGCGAACTCATTAGAAAACCTGTGCAGAGCCCAGTTTGAGAAGCTCACCTATTTCAAATCTGTTTATAACTTCCTCGACCTTCATCCTTGGAGGGCCAGGTTGCCTCATTCCACACTGTCTCCAGAGTGTTCTTTCTGACTTACAGATCTGACTTCATCAAGTCTGTGTTTAAGATCTGCTAGGCTCCTCATCCCACTGGAGACAGAGTGTGAACTCCTTGCTCTGCTCACAGGCTCTGTGTGGTCTGACTTGCCTCTTTGTGTCATCTCCTGCTCTCGAAGCTCTAACACCGAGCCTACATTGAACCCTTTCCATCCAGTTTCTCTGTCTCCGAACCTTGGCCCCTATTCCCTTTGTCTGGAATGCCTGCCTCCTAGGCTTGTGCTGGGTCTACCTGCCTCCTGCTCATCCATAGCTTTAAAGCCTCTCAATGTGTGAAGCCTTCCAGGCTGTCTGTATTATAGGTCTGTCTCCTTGACTCGGTTGGCACTCCTAAAGTGCAGTGTCTATTCCCTCATTCTCGTAATCTTCAGCACCCTGCACAGAGGCTGGCACACCGTAGGCTCAAACATGCTTGCTGGATAAGAGAATGAATGAAGGCACCATGCTCAATGCAGAAGCCATGACATTGTTTTTCGTTACCACTTACATCATCCACCATGAGGGTTGCAATGGCACGGCCAATTTCATTATAGGACTTTGCTCTCCCGGAAGGTCCCAGCAGTATGAACAGAAATCTGCAAAGAAAATGAAGGAGGAAGAGGAGGAAAGTGAGAAGGGAAAATAAAAGGATTCTCTGGCCCTAACCAGTATCCATTCTTATCTTCTTAACTGGCTGTAAACTTGTCTCTTCCCCTTTTCGACTTCCATATTTGCCTTGGAGAGACATTTCCTTTTCGCTCCCATGAGCTCCCCCTTGAGCATCTTCACTAAGCTCTGGCATCCCAGGGCCCACCCAACAGCATGTCTCCCCGCTGTTGGCTCCTGCTTTTAAATGATTATTTGAAATAAACTCTGTAAAACTCTTCCCTAGTCAGAAGATTTCCCTCCCCAGCCAATTCCCTGATTTTCCTTCTATGTTTCAGCAGTGTCTTCACCAGCGCTGTGTGCTGACTGCATGGATAGCTGGCCGCCTGAGGGCAGGTGCGGTGGGCAGATTTCAATGGCCCTCACCTGGTGGGGACGGGCACCTCGGTCACTCCTCCCAGCATGGCCGACTGGGTGAGACGCACGAAGGCGATAAAGGGCTGGTCCAGGAAGTCCACCTCGCCCACGAGCACGTTGGAGGCTTCTGAGTCCTTGGGGATCTTCTTCATGAATTTGTTTTTCCGCTGATCGAGGAGGGGAAAGGAGACTTTTGTGGTCACTTACACACAGTGGTTTCAGTTCCCACTCCCTCGCCCCACTTCAGATTGCTGTGGGGCCTATCTTTAAAAAGTTCTCTCTGCATTTCTCAAGAGACTGAAAGAAATAACCACTCTTCCCCTTTCTGCAGGTGAGGAGACTCAAAGTTGATTAACCCCAGCAACCAACTAAGCCTTTTTAGATGGAAGGAACAAGCAATGACTTGATCCCTAAGATGTTCCTTGATGGATGAAAACTGTTCAACTGAAGAGTGAGTTGAGGGGTCAGAGAAGAGAGCCCTGGGCTTGCTGGACGTCACGCCTCATTCCCCAGCCTGTGAGGCCCAAGCAGACAGAAGTCTTGGCTCTTACACTCTGGCTGCCCACCCCACTTCCTTTCCGCCTTCACCTTGGGTGGCTGTGGGAGGGACGAATCTCTTCTGATGGCCATGGTGGACACACTTTGTTTTTCCTTTGCCACCTGCTTCCTGGCTAAGAGGAACCCCTAGACCTCTGCAGGACACTTCTGGGCCGCCAAGTCACTCCCAGGGGACCTCCCAGGAAACTCATAGCTTCTGAAACTCTGCAACTGAGACTGTTCAGGTGCCCTCTCTCCAGTCCCTCTGGCTAGTGTCTATCCAGGGCAGGAAGGTCCAACAGGCAGAGCAAGTGGGGTCTGATGGGAGAGGTGCTGGAGGCAAGCCCTCTTCCCAAAATTATTCCCACTCTCTGCATTTATGACGTCATTTTTAGGGTAAGACATTGTCTTCTCTTGAGTCCCCTTTTGCAATGAAAACGCCCCAAGAACAGTCACATGCAAGCACACTTCTTAGAATGCATTCATTTTTCAGTGCATTTCCTCTGGTCAGCAAGGGGATGGGCAAGGATCGATTTTGTAGAGAGAGGGTAGAGAGGGAATATGTGGGAGGGCAGGGCTGGTGGAAGTCCACAGTGATCAACAAAGGAAGAAAGGGCCCAGAAGGTGGAGGCGAGCACTACAGAGAGATCCTGTGGACACCACAAATTTGCCACCCATGCCCACTTGGCCAGAGCCTCTCCTGTGGGCACAGAAATGTCTGTTTCTCATAAGCTTAGTGAAGACACAGGTTCTTTGTTTCTCTTCTTAAACTGGGGTGGGGTTAGTTGTGGGCATGGGCCTGGCCAGCAGGTCCTGACCCTGTGGGCCCATAGCTATTTCCTGATCCACTCATGGTGGGCGTGATACACACTGGGCTGGGTGGCTTAGCAGCATGAGAAAAGGCATGTGAGCAAGGACTGCACCCTTATAATCTTTTAAATCCAGTCAAAAAAATAAAACTCTCCACAACCATCTGTTCAACAGCCCCAAGGCCCCTGACGCATTGAGAACGAGCAAGGGCAGGAGTTAACAGAAAGGCCAGAGTCTCCACAACTCAAAAAGTCTCTTTGTCCCAGCTCCAGTCAGCTGACTTATAGGCAGCGTTCTTCCGGATGCAGGGCTGGTGTGCCAGGGAGGCTGGTGTGCCAGGGAGGCTGGTGTGCCAGGGAGGCTGCCATCCCCTGCCTCCTCCGTGCCCTTGAACATCAGGTGGGGAGCGGGTCCAGAGGACAGAAGGCAGAAGGGCCCCGGAGAACAAGGCTTTGACAGCAACAGTGCCGTAGCCCAACCAGCACACTCCAACCAGGAGGAGAGAGGACCTGAAACAGGCTCATGACCCTCCCTTGCAGGTGGTGACGTGTTTGGTTAGGAGGTCAGGTGGCGACATCCCAGAAATGGGCCATACTGGTGTTCTGGCCACCTTGGCTTGGCCATGGTCTGGACCAGACACTTGGCCTTGCTGACCTCACTTGCTGAACCCGGGAGGACTCTGGTTCTGCTCGCTGAGTCACCGCACTGAGACGGCCGTGCTGTCTGAATCCACACTCTGCTCCCTGGAAACACGCTGGCCTGCCCAGGGCGGGCCTGAAGTGGTGAAGAGCCTGCCGAGCAAACGCCTCTGGGCTTGCACCTAAAGTGCGCCCGCTGGCGGACAAACTGCTCTTCCAACAACAGGCTGCGGCTGCCGCACATATTGCGAAGCAGCAGCATCACCTGGTCAGTTAAGAGAGCCTGGGCTGGGCTCCAATCCCTAAATCAAGGCAGCGTTGCCTGGGGGAAGTGGCAGCTAGTATTCTTATTACCATTTAGACATTTATTAAAACAGGTTGTGAAAGACTTTGATTAGGCAACGCTTCGCTATCATGGCCCCACTGCCGCTTCATCATAGGTAGTAAAGTGAGGGTCTTCTCCGAATATCCCAGAATACTCATTCCTCGGTCACTTCCAAATTAAGGGCTCTGGAGGCAGACTGCTGGGATCAAATCATGGTTCTGCCACCTTTCAGCCGCATGAACCTGGGCAGTTCTTTAAGCCTCAGTGTTCTCAGTAGACTAGAGACGATAATAGAGATGCACAGAAAACGCTCAGCCCGTGTGGTGCGTGCAGCGTGTGGAACTTACATGTTGGATGATGCCGTTATTGTTGTTTTATTATTTTGGCCACCACAGGGCCCTAGGGACACCAACATGAGGAAATGCTTTTGGTTTCCCTGTCGCCAAACTTGGGGTGCCTTGAAGTCCTGGCAGTCACCCAAGCTTCTGAGGAGTCCTCACTAAATTCCAGGGTTTTTAAAAATCACCTTTCTTCCTACTCCTAGGGGCACAAGCAAGGAGATCATGAGAACTTCTGTCTTTGAGATGTGCAGGGGTTGGAACTGAAGGGGTTTCTCTGGCCTTCCCCAAGAGGCACAGTCAGGGTTCCTGGCTGTGGGCCTTGGATCATGAACCCAGCCTGTTTGTAGGGTTCTGATCTCATCAAGAGGGTTTCAGCCAAGCTGATGAGGGACAGAAAATGACTTTTCCTGCTCAGCCAAGGAGAAGACACACTATTGGGCAGTCCAATTGACTCAGCGTCATTGCTGTCCCCACACTAAGGCCCCATTACTTGTCTCTCCCAGCCCAAATCCCCACTCCATCTCTACAGGGACTTGTGTGTCATGCAGGAGGTGAACTGTGCATGCTGGTCTTCTCTCTCCAACAAAGTCCAAGCTCAGGGACCTCTGGCACCTCATTTGATCATACTTTTTTTGCCACCCACACCTCCCAGGGCTTGGCACAGAGCCAGCGCTTGGCCTCAGTCAGTACCCAAGTGATGGACTGGGCAGAGTCACCAAGGCCACCCAGAGCCCCTATCCAGGTTCTTCCTGGGGACCCCTGCTCCTTCATGGGATTGAAGTCCTGTGCATAGGGGCTCCCGGCCCCCTGAAACCAAAGGCTTTTTCCTGCCCTGGCCCTCCACTGCAGCCTGGTGCGGGGGCTTTACTACCTGATCAGTGTTTGGAGTACGAGAAATATCATTCATGCTTCTGCTCTGGGCGTGACCTAGGAGACAAGGAAAAGAAGGTCCATCAGGGGAAGCCAGGCTCTCATATGTCCTTTTCCCTTGGTCCTTACACATGCTTCTCCCCTATTCTTAACCAAAGCAAGAGCCCCCTTTCCCCTAATCCTGCAGCCTCCTTGAGCTCGCCTCCACTCTCTTTTCTTCCCTTCAATGGGTTGCCTTTTCTTTCCTAAAAGGGTTGCCAGACCCCAGGTTCTACTTCTTCCTTCTTACTCCTCAATCTGCTGCATTCTCCTCTCTACCCTCCACCCCACCTTCTTGGACAGAGACCAGGATGTCTGCTCTATGCCAGGCCATGGGGGTAAGGAGAGACACGGACACATTATCAGGGGAGGTGCCAGGTGTCACTAAGCATGGATTTTGTTGGAGAGAGAAGACCAGTTTCAGCTCTGTCCTCCATGATCCATGTGAGTCTTTAAAGATAGAGATTTGGGCCATCAGAGGATGGGAAGGTGGGCTCCCCATGGAGAGAACAGTGGTGGTGACTTACTTGAAGTGCTCGTTAGTTCCTCCCTTTGGTTAAGGTAGGAGAAGATCAGCCAGATCCAGGGGCACTCTCAGACCTGTTACTTCTCAGCTCTCTGTGGCCTAGGGCATCCCCTCACTTTGAGAACATGCTCCCTTGTCTCCCCTCCTCTTATTTCCATCCAGAACCCTTTCCTGCTGGGCTTTCCTCAGGGTCTTATTTTCCCTCAGCCCCTCCAGAGGCTTCTCCCCTCCTCCTTCAGTCAATCGCACCACTCCCATCACTTCCACATCCACATCAGCTGAGGATGCCCAGCTGGGATCTTCAGTCCAGATTGCTCCCCGGAGCTCCCGACTCCTCTGGCACCTCAAACTCAACACTCTGGGAAACGGAACTCATGGTCTTCCACCAACTGACTCCCCCCGCAGACCCTACTGCACCCAGTGCCCCTGCCTCCCACCCACTGGCAATCAGAGCAGAGATCTAGGTGCCGGCCTTGACCCCATCTTCTTCCCCGCCTCCTACTCCCCCCAGTCATCAACTCCCACCTTGACCTTCCCTCTCCATTCTTGTTCTCATAGCCCCAAGGCAGGCCCAGTCTCTTGCTTCCAATTTCCTCCCCTTCTAGTTTATTCTTTCACTAATAAAAATCTGAGCACCGTCTGCCCCTGCTTAAAACTTCTCAGGGGTCCCCGCTACCCTTAGAATAAAGGCTGGGTCTTTTTGCAGGGCACATAGGCCCCCTTCAATGTGACCTCTTTCCCATAGGCCCTGTGGACCTGGTGAACTGAACTTCTGTATTTCCCCGAATACACCACACTCTTCATAGTGCTTTCCCTTCACCTGCTGTTTGTCTCCTTTGTTTAGAATGCCCTCCTTCATGCTCCTGGAAAACTATTTATTTTCCAAGACTCAGGTGAATGGCCTCTCCTCTCTGAGCTGTCCTGGGAACTGCCTCAAGGTGGGCGTGCTGTAACTACTTATTCATGCCTCTTATCCCAGCCCCCGCCACTGTAGCCTGGCATAGGAGTGGAGCGACCTCAAGCACAATGAATAAGTGAGCAGAGGGCCTGTCCAGGAGGCATTCATGCCTGTTGACTGCTGCCTCCTGGCTTCCCTACATAGAAAGTCCAGGGGGCACTAAGAGGACCCAGGGTCACTAAGAACAGAGACAAAAGCCTGTGGCAAACTTCGGCTGAGGCCTCAGATGGGGAACCACATCTCCTCCCACATCATTCTTTGGGCCTGGCAGGGGCACAGCCTTGGCATGTGCTTGGTCATACCACGGCATTTTAGTAAAAGTATTTAAAGGAAAGTAGGATTGCTATTTTCACACTGCTTTTTCTTCTCATTTTCCAAGTTCCCTCTTTTCTTTGCCTCATAGCTCACCCATCTGTTCTTTCCTGCCGAATTGTCTGAAAAAGCCCTGTCTGCGACCAGGTACCTCACAAGCCCCCTCCCCTATTCCCAGGCTCAGGGGGGCTGTGACTCTGCCAGCGTTTCATTGTTGTGATGGCCTGAGACTGTCACCCAGTGGTAGAAACATTCTTTGACTGTTCTGGAGGAAAATACTTCACCTGTTTTTAATTTAGTTGCTAGGGAGGCTTCTCAGAGTACCCCAAAAACAGTACCCCTGCAACGGGGCTAATGATCAATTTGATGAAAGCAAAGGGGTAAACTAATCTACAAACACTTAGCACATATGATTGGGTATTGATTCTGCCAGGATGTGATTTAGAGCTGCAGTTTTGGGAGTAGTTATACAGAAAATTACGGTAGTAAATCAAGCTCTGAGAGTAGCCCAGGTTTGGGATAAAAGATTTCTCCCCACGCCTCTCCTGAGAACTCTAGACAGATCCTGATCTTTAGCTCCTCTGCCTTTGAAAGTCTCTGAAAGTTGACATGCCACAGCTGCCACAGCCAGGACGAAGCTGTGGCGTGGTGGCAGAGAACACACTCACACAGACGGCCGTAGTTGGCACTTCGCCGCACCCTCAGGTCCTCCGTGGAGTGGTGGAGGCTGGTGCCCGCTGCAGGGCTGCGTGCCGGGCTGCGATCTGGGAGGAGGAACAGAAGGGGTTTGCCTGGGCAGCCTGGCTGGAATGGCACAGCCTCTCCCATTAACGTGGTACATTTATTGTCATTGTGCCTAAATAAGGCTGGGCTGCAAGACACATCTCTTCCCCTCCCAGGAAGAAAGAGTGTTTGGGTTGTTTTGGTTTCTGTTTTTATTTGGAGGTTTTTTTTTTTTTTTTTTTTAAGCAATTTAATAGTCTGAACAAGATTAGAGAAAATATCTGTACTGTTAAAAGTGAGATAGATACCCAATCAATTAAATAGGTAAGGTGTTGTTGATGGCCTGGCTTCATCCCTGATTGCACCACTTACTGTGTGACCTTAGACAAGTGACTTAACCTCTCTGTGCCCCAGGCTCCTCATCTGTAAAATGGAGATGACAAGAACATTACCTAGTCACAGGGCTATTGAGAAGATGAGGAGGATAATCACATGTACTCAGTGTCTGCAAGATGGTAAGTGCCAAGTATGTATCTGCTATTGTTATTATATCTAAACACTTCCCCATTTCAAACAGTTCATCTAAAAAGATTCCTCAAGGCTCTTTATTTGGCAACTTTATCAAATTTGTTCTGATTACTGCATTTATCTGACAGGCCCAGCAAGGCTAGCATCTGGGCATCTCAACTCTGGGATGTCAAGAGTGGAGGGTAGCAGGTTTGAGATGTGTGCATGGGACAAGCCATTCTCCCTAATGGACCAAGGCTCTGCTAATCGGAATGACACCAGCTGCCACATTTAACAGCCCTGGCACCCTTGAGAGGACCCAGTCCTTTCTACCACCTTGATGTGCTTTGGTTTCTGCCGAGGCTCTTGGCTCTTCTTGGGGGTCCGGTGGGAACAACTTTAAGCCCTTACTGTAAACACACCACCTCTACAGCATTTTGCAACCCTGACTGCACCGAAGAATTCTTAGAGAGCTTTATAAACTCCCTGTTCCCAGGCCAAGCCCCAGACCAATGGAATACAATGCTCCAGGGTAGGGCCTCAGCTTTAGAACGTGTTTCACATCCCCAAGTGACTGCAAGATACAGCCAGGGCTGAGAACCAATTCTCTTCCTAGAAATGGTTCTGTTCCAGGTGGAGACAACACTGGGGTGTGCCTGGGTTCCTGAGGCCTGCCACTGAAGAAGGCTAAGGAAGCCCAAGACCTCAGAATTTCTCCAGGATCATAAAATCCAGGAAGCTTCCAAGTTCCAAGATTCTCTGGCTACTAAGGTGAGCTCACCTGGGCGCCAGGGCCTGACACCAGCCCTAGCATGCCCACGGCCTGCCATCATATGGCCCGACTCACTGGTGGTGGAGGAGACTGACTTTCCAATGTCGACCAAGGAGCGGTGGATGGGCTTTTTGGTTTGGTGACGGTGTTTCCTCAGAAGGACGTAGCTGACTCTCTCCCGGAGCTCCGGCCGCAGGAGGCCATCCTCGATTTGCTTCTCAATGACATTGTCTAAGTGGGAAACAAACATGCCTCATCGTGAGGAACAGAATGGCCAGGGATGTGGGGTCTCCAGTTCTATCTGTTATTTATGGGATTAAAAGTGAGCTAAATGAGGCAGGGGATGTGGAAATAGTCCTGTCTTTGCCATAGACTATTGGAACTTGGGTAAATCATGAACCCTCAGCCTCCTCATATGTAAAAGGGTATGTGTGTGCTCGTGGGTATGTGTGTGTGCACACACATGTGGGTGCATGTGTGTGTAAAAGTCTATCTATCAATTCTATTGTGAAAAGTAAATGAAACCATACACAACAAAGCATTCTAAGAAGCACAGAAGTACTGTATTAAATGGTTTTAGTCCTAACATGAATTCTTTTTAGAAAAATATTTTGGGCAAAACACTTCTGGTGAACTTGAATGTGCTAGAACAAAAATCATAAACGTTTCAGAGACAATAAGGCAAGCCATCTTCTCCTTTTGGCACTCCACTGAATGAGAGGTAATTTCCTAAAGACGAATGATGAGCCCTTTACCCTGACAAGAAACAGGTCGCCACGGCAACAGGTGGCTGCAGTCCACGCTAAGGAGCCGCTCTCCTTTTTGCTACATTGCCAGATGGCATTTCAGAGGATGATCTTTTCCTCCATCGGACGTCTACGTATGACTGAAACTTGGAGCAACTGTAATGCCGCCTTAGGAGCATCAGACCCAAAGCCCTGTCTGCAGAATCAGGCAGGTTTCAGAGGTGGGAATGTCACATAGATCAAAGGTGGGCATGAGGTGGGAGGGGGAAGGGTTGCCCTGGTTTGCAGGACCTCAGTGGTCCTTGCCTCACCTATGATCTGTGGTAAGGAGCCGCTGTCCAAATCAAGCAGCACTGTTCCCGTCTGCAGGCAGGTCCGGAGCTCGAAAAGGCTGTGCAAGGACAGCGTGGCCACATGGGGTTTACTCCAGCGTTCTCCTCCTTCCTCTACCTTTTCTTCAAACTTTATCCACCTGGAAGAAGTAAGGATGGGGTTCAGCATGGCCAGCACCCTCAGGAGGAGCCCCTAGCTGGGTCTCCTCAGGAGAGGGGTGCTGGCCTGCAAGCCACGATGTTGGGGCATTGGTTCTAGACTCACAGGCAGAGGATCTCTTGGCGACTCCCTCACTCTTTGTCCCATTCCTCATGCTCAGGGCAAAGTGGCATCCAGAGAATGACCATAAATGGGCACGAGGGATCTTTTTAGTGTGGTGGAAATGTTCCAAAATTAGATGGTTGCACAACTTTGTACATTTATTGAAAACCATTTAACTGTACACTTAAAATGAGAGAACTTTATGGTATTCTATAACAACAAAGCTGTTTTTAAAAAAGTTTCAACTGGAACCTGGTTACCCGGGGCTGGTCACACGTGTGTTCAGTGTCTGCTTTATGGTTGTGGTTTGCAGGGAGCAGGGACAGCAGGGTCTGAGGTTTCTAAGTATCCACTCTGGACTTTGGTTCTGAATGTTCAGGTTGAAGTTCAAATGTTATCTGGGGAAGGAAAGAAATTAAACCAAGGATGTGTAGGAATTTGTCCTGTGTAGAAGCCTTGGAATCACAAGCGGGGTGGCGGGAGGCCAGGTGGGATGGCCTTGTATAGCTGCAGCACCCGCCTATGCCTCCCTTACAGAGGGCAGCACCAGATGGCCTGGAGAACGAGGTCCCCTAGCTCAGCCCTGTGAGATGTCAACCCCGAATGAGTGGGGAGCTTTAAGCTATTCCGATCAAAATCCTAAGGTAGTATTTTTGGAACATGACTATCCAATTCTAAAGTTTCACATTTCTAATATTTTGATTACTAGGGAGTGTCTGAGAATGGTTGGAGAAAGTCTCCAAAAGGAGAATGGGGATAGGACATGCTTCTGGCAGATGTAAAAACATGATGAAAAAATTGAGTGATGAAAACAGTGTGATTCCAGTCTGGATATAGACAAGGATCACAGGACAACAGTCCTGAAACAGACTTGGGCTTCCACAAGAACGTGGGTTTTGATGGAGGAGTTGTTTAAAAGACGACCAACCTAAAAATAAGAAATTACTTTTCACCGACTTCTCACCAAACGCAGTATTAAATTCTTCATAGATTAAAGTCTAAACATAAAAATAAATCTATAATGGAATATTATTGAGCTTTAAAAAGGAAGGAGATTTTGACACATGCTACAACATGGACAAAACTTGAAGACATTGTCCTAGGTGAAATAAGCCAGTCATAAAAGACAAAGACTGTATGATTCCAGTTTTATGAAGGACCCAGAGTAGTCGAATTCATAGAGAAAGTAGAGTGGTGTATGTACCAGGACTGAAGTGAGCGGAGGAGTGGGTGTTACTGTTTAATGGCTATAGAGTTTCAATTTTACGAGAGAAAATAGTTCTGGAAATAAATGATGGTGATGGTTGCACAATAGTATGAATGTACTTACTGCCACTGAACTGGATGCTTAAAAATGGTTAAAATGCTAAAGTTTATGTTATGTATGTTTTATCACAATTAAAATATATAAATACAAACATTTAAATCTATAAGCAAAAATATAAATATAATAGAAGAGAATATAGGAGAGTATTCTTATATTCTTGGCTGTGGAGATAGAATGCTAAACAAAATATAAAACCATAAAGGAAAAATGATTATATTTCATAACAAAAAATAGACTTCTGTATAACAAAATAAGACATAAATGAAGTTCAAAGAAATACAACATACTGGAAAAATATTTGCAACAAACAGAGCATCAAAGGACTGATACTTATAATATAACAAAAGTCCTTTACACCAATAAGAAAAACTCAAATTATCCAGCCGAAAAGTGAACAATTCTGAAAAGACATAAAAATGGCCTGTAAACATATAAAAAGATGCTCAAGTTTACTAGTAATTAAGGATGCTTAAATTACTGCAAGTGAAATAACATTCTTCACTTCACATATTGGCAAAAATTAAAAAGACTACAAACTTCCTGTGTTGGTGAAAACAGGGGTGGGGGTGGGGGAGTGAGAATTTAATTACTGAATGTATGTATATAGTATATGTATCTATCTATACACTGTATATATGTGTACAGTATATTACATATATACTATACATATGTACATACTGTATATATAGTGTATACATGTATAAATGTATGTATATACTATATGTATTTAAATAAAATGCATATATACAGTATATGCATGTATATAGTGCATGTATGTATACAGTGTATGTATGTACATGGTAGCAAAACAGCCTTCTTGGTGTGGGAGATTGGGCAGCTTCTTTGGACATTTAGCGTGCATGTCTTTTGACCCAGTGGTTCCGCTTCTGAGAGATTATCACAGGAATATCATTATACAGCTGTACACAGTAGCATGAATACCAGGATGGTCACTGCAGCTTTCCTTGCTTGGGTGAAGAGATGGAAACCACCAGTTTTCAGCAGAGTCAAGGTCACATGCATTCTCTATGTTCATGATTCAGAATATCCCTCAGAGGCAAAAAGTCTGTGGATTAACCATGCATGCTGACAAGATAGATAGTACCATGTCAATATCACACACACACACACACACACACACACACACACACACACACACACACACACACCTTTGTGTGTGTGTGTGCATGTGTGTCTGAAAATGCCCAGCAGAAAATTTGGAAAGATACCTGATCAATGATTAACAGTGGTTACTTCTGAAGAGAGAGATGGGATTGCTGGCAAGGGATATTTAAGGGACTTTCACTTTATTTGGGTTAATTAGTGTAGTAAGAGAGCAGACAACCAGGTTTCAAATCCCAGCTCCATTAATTACTAGTTGTGGACCATGGGCAAGTTACTTAATCTCTCATCACCTTTGTTTCTTTTAGGAACAATAATCATAGATAGCAATTACTGACACCATAGTATCTAAAAGACATCCTTTCATGTTTATAAAATTCATATCATTTTAAAGGCTCTTCAGTATTCTACATGAATGAATCATAATTGATATGAATAATCTTCACTTCGTGAACATTTATTTAGATTATTTCTAATTATTCTTCATTATAAACAAGGCTGGCTTGACTATCCTTGGCCCCTGCCCAATATTTCCTTGGATAAATTCTCAGAGGTGGAATTGCTGTGTCTGCATATTTATAAGTATATACGTTGTCAAACTGTTCTCCAGCAAGCTTGTGCCATTTTACACTTTCCCCAATGTCTAGGAGACCTCACATTTTTCTCTGAAGTCTCTCAAACTCTATCATTGTCATTCTTTTTCACTTTTGTTCATTTGGTAATTGAAAAATCATATCACATTTCTAATATTTTGATTACTAGTGAGGTTGAAATCTTTTCCTTTGCCAGTTTCCCTCTTTACACGATTGTGTGAGTACTTTGCATTATCAATATTTAACATCCTGACTTAATATCTTTATTTGAGACCAGTTAGCCAGGCACCTAGTGGGGCCTTGGGGGCTTGAATGAATACAGTGTGGGGAGGTTGGATTAGAGGGGACCTGGGAGGTGAAGACCTAAAACACGGGGTCTGGAGCAGAGACCACACAGACACTTGCCTGGGAGACTTACCAGTGTTGTTGACTTTTTAAATGGAGAAATCTATTTGGGAGGGCATTATTTAAAATATGGTATATCTAAGTCTGCATGATACCAATACAAAGTTTTTAAAAAGTGTATTAACGTAAGAGTTTGCAAAGAAGAAATCAAAGGACAAGCCCAAATATTGTGGTTGAAAGGATGCTCACCTTCTCCCTGCGAGTCTTTCTTCTATTCAAGCAATCACATTCCTCTTTTTCCCCTCAAAAATACACAAGATAAGTTATACTGTTATCTTGCACTGAAGACCCTTTTGCTACTCCATGGCCTTACTTAATTCACTCAAAAATGATATGTTCCAATGCACGGGTCACTTGACTTGATTTCTCTTTACATTGTCTCATAAACATCCCGGGATACATTCTCGGACAGCTCTCTCCCTGACATCCCATTCTTCAGCTTTTTGCCTTTACAAATGCACCTCCACCTGGAAGGAGAGGGTGAGAGCATGCCTCCTCTTTGAGACATCCTCTATCAACTCCAGATAACAAGGGCCATGGGTCCTCCCCACCTCCCAGAACTTCAACTGTTTGTACTGTGTTACTTACCCACAAAACAGCTCTATACACAAACAGATGAGGGCACCAACCCACTTGAGCACAGACTGCAGAAAAGCAAAGTTACCTATTCTCAAGTTCAAGGTAATATCAAAACTAGACTCCTTCTACAGGCATCCCCTTGAGAACTTGATTTCCAAAAATTCTGAGATACTTGACAGCTTCACTAGGGACACCTCGTCAGTCCTCCTTGCAACTATTTTGGGACTACAGATGGTTGAAACAGCAAGCCTGCAACCTGGAACTTAAGTTGGTGTTTTTAATAGCTACAGCTAGAAATTGAGCTCACTTTTCATCTTGAGTGGAACATGGAAACATGGAAGACCCAAGACCTGCAGCACTGTTTTTCAGCTCTGGCTGCCTATTAGAATTGCCTGGGAAGATCTTAAAAACACTGCCTGGATGTTTGCCTCATCAGGAGGGTGGCCTGGCCATGGAAGCTCCCAGGTTATTTGACTGAGTATTGAGGGTTGAGGAGCCTTTGCTATATAAAACTGTGCCTGCTTTGAGATAGTCTGGGATCCCAGTGCGGGCAAGCCACTCTGTGCACATGGATCACATTCTCCTTACACAAGAGGGGACATGGCGTCTTTCCCTTAGAATGGCTCTGAGAACACCAGCCGAAAGGGTGGAACTGGTTCTCCAGAGCTTCCTTCCTAGCATGACCATTCCATACTTTTGTTTCTCCGATTTTATAACTGGAGTACATACTCTACACCAGTGCATGTTGAACTTTAATGCACATACAAATCACCTGGAGATCTTGTTAAAATGCAGATTCTGATTCAGCAGGTATGGGATGGGGTCCACAATTCTGCATTTCTGATGAGCTCCTGGGCATGCTGACACTGAAGGTCTGCTGGTCACCTTTAAGGATCATGGGTCTATACAATAGAATGTCCTCTTTCTTCTGTTTTCCAGATCCAATCCCTTCTTTCTCAATTGCCCAGCAAGAGTGCCACTTCTTTTAAAAGCCTCTCCCAGTTATCCTGCTTATTTCTCCTATAATGAATACATAGGACAGTGTTCTCAATCTGAAGCATGCATCAGTATCACCTGGAAGGTTTGTGAAAATACAGATTACTAGGCCCCACCCCAGAGTTTCTGATTTCATGGGTCTGGGGTGAAGGTGGGGGAGTGCCAAGAATTTGGGCTTTCCTAACGAGTTCCCAGGTGCCACTGTTGCTACCCATCCAGGGACCACACTCTGAAATTCATAGTCCTGAGACGATGATTCTTAAACTTGGTTGCACATAAAAATACCTAACGTGCTTAAATTCTATAAGTCTAGATCATATCATAGACCAATTTATACCAGAATATCTGAGTGGGACCCAGGCAACTCTGCTACAGCCTGTTCCAGGTAAAATCCCTGACTTCTGGGGCTCAAAGGCTAAAATAACAATTAATTATAGACAATTGTGTTTCCTGGTTGTTTGCTATAAACAGATGGTCCCTGACTTATGATGGTTCGACTTAATGATTTTTTGACTTTACAGTGGTGTGAAAGCAATAGCATTCAGTAGAAACTGTACTTTAAATTTTGATCTCTTTCCAGGCTAGTGATATACGTTCTGAAACTCTCTTATGCCGCTGGGCAGCAGCAGTGAGCCTCGGCTCGCAGTCAGCCATGTAATCAATCATCAGAGTAAACAACTGATAACTCTACAGTGTATTGTACTGTCAGCATTTTTTGGATATTGTGTTTTGTGTTTTTACATCCATCATATCCAAAAAATGCCCATCTGTGTCTGATGCTTCTGGTGAGAAGAAAAGGAAGGGTATTTACTCTTGAGATGACACTAAAGATAACTGCCCAGCTGTAAACTAAGGTGAGTGTTCTGAGCGCATTTTAGGTAGCCTAGGCTAAGCTATGATGTTCAATAAATTAGGCGTATTAAATGCATTTTTGACTTACGATATTTTCAACTTATGAGGGGTTTATTAAAACTTAATCCCATGATAAGTCGAGAAGCATCTGTACCTGCCTCCCCAAACAGACATCAAGTTTCTTGAGGATGGAGAATGTTTCTTATCTGGTGTCCCAAATGGTCCCCTACCCAGAGCAGCCCTCATTAACTGCTCGTTCCCTCTTCTTGAGGGAACTGATCACTATGAGTAAAGTCTGGCTGTGAGGAACTGACTGGGGAAATGAGAGCTCATCAATTGTGGGGTTGAAGAGTGTTTTAAAATACACAGAATGATCTAGTGATTATCACAGTCCAGGAATGTCACAGATATACACACAAAAATTAGGTGGGCAGAAGCTGCCTCCTGATGGAAGTAGATATCACCGCCTGTGAAATAGTCTTGTGAAAAAGTCAGACAGAAATCAGATAAGCCTGGACCCAACTATCACTTTAGAGGAAATATAGGGACAGAGGAATGTGTTAAATGCCACCACGGGGACGCAATGAACAAAATCCAGAATGTGGAAACCCGCACAGGACAAATGGTGCTGTTTCTTTAGTAGTAACAACAACTATGAGGGGAAAATAAAGGAGGAAGAACCTGTAGATTAAACATGGCTTAAAAGACATGTCTCTGAAAGCAATGTGATCAATTATATTTAAAAATATGAGATGATCTGTAAATATGGACACTGCCTGGATAATTTGATGAAAATAAGGAATTACCGTCATTTTAAAAAAAGATGGACAGTGCTATTATGGTTGTGATAAAAAGAAAGAGGCCCTTATCCAAAAGAATTGAAAACAGGGTCTTGAAGATATATGCACCTCCATGTTTATAGCAGCATTAATCACAACAGCAAAAATGTGGAAGCAACCTAGGTGCCCACCAATGGATGAATGAATAAGCAAAATGTGGTATATGCATACAGTGGAATATTATTGAGTCTTAGAAAGGAAATTCTGACATATCTTACAACATGCATGAACCTTGAGAACATCGTGCTAAGTAAAATAAGCCAGTCGTGAAAGGCAAATACTGTATGATTCCAGTTATTTGAGACATTTAGAGTTGTCAAAATCAGAGACAGAAAAGAATAGTTTCCAGGGCCTGAGTGAGGTGGGGTGGGAGAGAAAATTATTGTTTAATGGGTACCGAGTTTCAGCTTCATAAGATAAAAAGAGCTATGGAGATGGGTGGTGGTGACGGCTACACAGCATTATGAACGTGTTTAATACCACTAAAATATACACTTAATATAGTTAGGATGGTAAATTTTATGGTAAGTGTATTTTACCACAATAAAAAAAATTGGAAAAGGAAGAGACCTTATCTTTTAGAGACACGTACTGAAATATTTACAGATGGGATGATATGGTGTCTGAGATTTGTGTCAGCATGATCCAGTCTGGGTCTGGGTAATGGGCAGGGATAGAGACACGAGAGCGGCCATGAGTTAGCCAGTACCCATTGACTCTGGGTGATGGGTACATGGCGGTTCATTCCACTACATACTACTTTTGTATAAATTTGAATTTTCCATAATAAAATGTTTAACCACTTTTAAGAATGAATAAAGGAAAGGGCTCTTTAAAAAGCCCCCACCCAAAGCCAGGTTTGAACTCTTTGAAGTCTGGTAAAAGAGTTAATGTGTACTTCTAAGCAACTCATTGCAAAGTGACCTTGATGCCACGGTTGGCTTCAAAAAGTGGAGAATTAGAGTTGGCGAAGCAGGTCAAGTAGAAAGAAAATCTCCGGGCTGGAAAAGGACTCTCAGGGATTTTGTCTGGGCCGGAGCAGGGCAGGGTGCCAGGTGCCCCTCTCCCAGCCGGGAAGGAGCTAAACAGAATCTCGAAGTCACATGTTACAGAAAGCAGTTCTCTGTCACGCAAAGAAGGTCCATTACTGAGGCCTTTCCTGTGACTAGTAACTCAGTCACAGAGACGATTAGAATCGGTTAAATACCAAGGGCGGTGGAAAGCGTATGGGGCAAGCTACCACGTGCAGCCAAGACTTTCCAATGCTCAAACCATGGGATGTGAGAAGAAGAGGGAGGGAGGTTCTGCTTAAAGGAGGGTCTGGAAAATGGAGAGACCTGAACTCTAGTTCCATCTTTTGATGGAGACTTAAATTATAATCCCTGCTCACCCTTCCCTGGCTGGCATATGTATCTGCGGCTCTCAACCTCAGCTGCCTCAGACCATCTGGGAGCTTTTAACAAATTCCGACATCTGGGCTGAACCCCAGACTAATGACATGAGAATCCCAGGGGCCTGAGAATCAGACATCAATGCTTTTTAAAAAGAAGACACAGATCTTTGAGGAGACAAAACAAGGAGTGGGCCATTATGTGAAGTTAGACAAGAATAAAATCTGGAGACTTTAAATAAACATGTGATTGGGGTGAAGGTCCTTTCCGTACTTATTTTGCATATCATTATCATTAAATTGTGTCCTGGCTAATTTGTTTGCAAAAATTCCCCTTAGGATATCCTAATTTTAAAGATTTTTTAAAAATGTAATCTATAGAATGCATCCTTTAGCCTTGGGGTTATGTTGCCTCTAAACATTTATTTTAAGACATATTTGTGTGAATTTGTTTCTTAGATGAGGTTAAGTTTACTCACCTAAAAGTTGTGAAGCACACACTCACAATGTGGTAATTCTCTATCTATGTGGACTCACTGACTTTATTCTGTACTCTCCCAGCCCCACCCCATCACTCATCACCCTAACACTTGACATCCATGTGCTAGTTACAAAGCGTCAAGACATGGTGTTTTCGCTTTCTGCCTAAGGCCCGTTGGTAATACATTTTCTGACTTTAACAGATTCATTTCTTAAAAGTAATATGAATGTGAGTTTTTTTCCCTTTATCTAGGAAAGCTATCTAACTTCACGTTGAGTCATATCAGGGACCTGAATTTTCCAGCAGAAAGCAAAGGCGAGTGTGAATTCTCTTATGGGTCAATGAAGACTTTTCCTAGAGATGTCTGAGGAACCATCAGATATTCCCATAGTTCAGTCTTTGACAGAGACACTTTATGATTTAGGGAAGGAAAGCTTTTCAATAGGGCACCTCCTAAGCAAATTCTTCCCCTTTTCTATAATTTATTTGGCAAATTCTCACTACATATTGACAAGCACATGCATTAAAATATGTATGTGAAATAATGTAAAAAGTTATTTCTACAATTGATTAAAACTATACATGCGGTGTGTATGTTAACAAATCAAACTTGACAGTGAATTTGAAAGACTGTAAAGTATAAAGGACTGAGTGGGTAGGCATGGGTCAAGGGTCAACAGACATGTACAAAAGTTTAAAAGGTACCAGGAGGACCTGATGAGCAACAGAAAGTCCTCACAGGCATCTTGGGGTATCTACTCCAGACCACATCCAGAAATTTGTCTTCTTATTGTCCCAGAGATGATTAGGTACAAGGATGTTAACTAATGCCTACCAGGTTCACAGGGGTTGATGTATAAACCCACAGGCCAATTTATTTAATTTACGATGAGACTTACAACAGATATAGGGGTTAGTTACATCTTATAGCCCTTGCATTCTCTCTTTATAGGAAGACCTATAGAGAAAGTTAAATTATCATCAGAAAGATATAGAATCAGAATAAGGCCCATTCAAATGTTTAATATACTCAGGATAAATGTCTAGAATCTTTCAATTTTACAAATGAGATTTGCCTGGAACTGGAACCAGACAGATGGGGACCTCTGTCTTAGACTATTTGGAATTAACCCTCCAGGCTTCCATGGCTGACTAACTCCCTGTGATTGAAAGTCTTTCCTTGTGCTGGCCTAAGAGTCTCCTCGAAGAGCCTTCAGTTATGCAGTGCAATCTGGGCACTACTAGAAAACTACGTCTCAGAAAGTGCACCCAGTGGTCAGCTGGGTCTATGCTTCAAGCTCATGCATGTGGTGAGGGTCCGTCCTGCTCCACATCATGTCTTCATTCGGGGGTGAGGAGGAGCCCACAGCTAAGTGAATGCCACTTGTCTGTGTCCAAGAGGTGTTTGTAATCTCCCCATGGGACTGTCATTTATAGACTCGTCAGTCTCCCTTGGAACCTGCTGGCACCTTCCCCTCACTGCCCCTCAGGAGAGGCCCTCTCCTCCACTTGAATACTGTCTCTTCCACCTCCGCTATTCAGGAGCTACTTCAAAGGCCACCTCCTGCATGACAGAGCCTCCTTAGGGGCCCGGATTGAAGAGACAGCTCCTTCCTCTGACTCCCACTGCACATAGCACAATAATACCAAAATGGCTAAAGCTTACTGAGCACTTTCTATGTGTCAGGCACTATACTAAGACTTCACATGCATTATCTCATTTAATCTTCAACTCAATCCCATAAGGTAGGTCGTGGCTATTTTCATTGTACAGGTGAGGAAACCAAGACTCTTAGAGGATAAGGAACCTGCTCAAGGTCATGCAGCTTATAAGAGATAGATAGGGTTTGAGGGCAAGTCTTTTGACTCCAGAGTTGTGTTCTCACCGCTTCACACATATCACCATGGGGTTTAGTTATCTGTTTATGTGAACACATTCCTGTCTTTTACGGTGGATCGGAGGGTCAAAAACCATGCCTTCTGCACTAAATATAAGAGCCTGTTTTCATATGGCCGACTAGCTGAGAATGGTTTTTACATTTTTAAAGGAGTGTAAAAAAGGACAAGGAAAAGAGCAATGATAAATTATATATGAGCAAAAAGCTTAAAATATTTACTATCTGTCTTTGGAAGATGTTTGTTGACACCTGCACTAGATCATAGGCACTTTGAGAACAGATTCATGTCTTATTCATTTAAATTCTCCCAAGGACCTAAAACCTAACATCCCCTGAAATGATTTTAGAATGAAAGAAAGAAAGGCACAGATAAGACATTTTCCAAGTCCTCCCAGACCCATAGGTTAGAGCTTCTACTTTTCTGCTGCACTAGAGACTGATGTAGAGCTGCAGTGACATCAGTGAATGTCCATGTGCAAAGATAGGGTGTGATCTCTGAGGTGCTTGCCCAAGAAGGGGATGGGTTTGCAAAATGTTATCACCTGTACTTTCATGGATGATATGAAAAATTCCGGAAGTTCTGGTCGGCATAAGAACTGCAACTGTAGCCAAAGAATAGATTACATATAGTGCATATCTTCACTACTACATATGCCAAAAAATATACTCAGGGTGTCTGTTCTGCTGCCATCCGTGGGGATGTGCTCCCCAGGCTATGGCCAGCCCTCCCCATACCTCCCTGTAACTCTGATCTGGGTCATAGTGATGAAACGACCAAAATTGGGCAAATCAGACTCTCTTTGAAGAATTAGGAATTGGCGATGAGGAGCAGCCAGGTACTCTGGCACAGTCCCTTGAGTAGAGTAGATGTAAACATGGAGGCTAAGGAATGACTAAGGTCAGAAGTCTAAAGAAGATGCCCAGATAGAGGCAGAGATCAGAAATGGAGAAAGAGGACAGCTTGGTTTCCCAGGTCCAGCCCTTGAAAGGTCTGACCGTCCCTGGGTGCCATGAGATCCTCCATATTCTGCTGATGCTCCCTCCTTTTGCATAAGTTAGCTTGAGTGCCTTCTGTTACTTGCAGGCTAAAATGTCCTGACAATGACAGTGGCATTTTAGTGTCCCTTGGGCATCATGCACAGGCCTGGCCAGCTCATTGTGGTCATAAAAGATGGGGGTTCTTAGCACAAAGAACTTCTGCCAGAGGGTTTTCAGAGGGGAACATTCCTTCAGCATCTCTAGAATCTGATGGTTCTGATCCTAACAAGATGGGAGGCATAACCGCCAAAATCAACGTGTAGATCTTGCTTTGATTCTAAGTTGTACACATCGACAATAAAAAGATGTTTTTGAGTCACTAGGGGAAATTTGATATCTCATCATGTTAAGGAATTATTCTCAATTTTGTTGGGAGATATGTTGGCATTGCGGTAGTGTTTACACTAACATGTACTAAAATGTTTACAATGGTTGGGATTAAAAAAAAAAAATTCCAGCAAAAATAAACAACAAAACAAAATCCCTGAAAGGAAACAAAAAATAGTGGTGGATATAAATATTATTCATTGATGAAGGTGGGTGATGGATATGGAAGACTTCATTACACTCTTCTCTCTATTTTTTATGTTTGAAATTTTGCATAATAAAAAATTAAATGTATATATATATGTACACAATTTATATATACATGTATGTATACACACACACACACACACATACATATGGATAAATCAGTGGGGGTCTTGGCATGAAAGGTACTCTGATGGTAAGGTTTCTCCTCTCCTGACAACTGCAACTGTGGGACCTATCCAAGGATGTCCTCTGTTTAGGGGAGGTGGTCTCGCTGGCTGACCAGCCTCCAGGGGCTCTGAAGAGCTGCCAGTCAGGCCTGGTAGAGTCCCTGACCTCTCTCCTCACTTAACTAGCCTTGACCAGCTAATCCAACCTACCTTCCTGAGTCCACTGTGCGATGGCCTTGTGTCACTGCCTGGCTATCCCCATTGCTGTGGACTGGTACTTCTCTAACCTGACTGCAGGCCCTTTGAAGGTGGCCCCACCTAGTGTGCTAGGCCCTTTAGCTGTGCTAGCTGTAAGTGATCACCAAGACCCTGGGGGAAGGAATTCCCTTAGCACAGCCCCCATTCTGTGTTCACACAGCTCAAAGGCAAGAGCACTGGCTGGAACCAGGGCTCTTGAGGCCGGGCGGAACCTTGCCCACTTCTACCTGGAACTGGATCCAGGTTCTGATATGTATAAAATCACTTTTTCCTGTTTACCCAGCGTAAGCATCAGGTTTCCTGTTTGACTAGTGGAGAGGGAAGGAAGGACCATGTTAGATATTGGATGTGAAGCTTGATGACAAATAGTGTGATTATTCAGACCAGGAGATAAGCATCAAGTCAAAGTCAAACAACTATAAAAGCTTTCTTCTGACCATGAACCTCCATGTGTGTCTCCACTGCAATAAAACAGGATGGCCACGGCGGGCCTGGAGCTGCTTACCTGCCTCAGGACCATTTCGCAATCTGTAACTCCTCCTCTAGTCAACTCTCCCACTCTCCCTACTCCTTAAACGAGAGGCCAGTCTGGAAATTACCAGCCCAGAACTCTCTCAACTCTGTTAAGAGCCCCCAGACCTCGCTGCGGGGGCCCTGCCCTCCTCTCCTTCCATCTTGTCGCTGGGGAGAGGTGTGGGCCTTCTTGGCTGGGGAAGCCCCTAACCTGTGCCCAGGATCCTATGACCTCTATCCAGAACCCCTCTCTGTTTCTTGCACCTTTAAACCATTCTCTTTCATCTGGCCCCTTTCCATCAGCCTTCAATATACTCAGATCTTTCTCATCCTTAAAAATGGAAACCAAAAGTCTACCTTGACTCTGTATTCCCCTTGAGAGCCTTCTCTAACTCCTGCCCTCCACAGGCAAGCATCTTGGAAGAACTGAACCTACCTTCATCCTTCTAATTCTGTTCTCCACCCTCTGGCCCCACCCCTCCCTTGAGACTGCTTGGGTCTCTCCATGCTGTGGATACTTTTAGGTTCTTTCCCCACTCGTGGGCCCTCCCATTATCTTAATGTCTCCCTGCCCTGGTTTCCAGGACACAGCATTCTTCTCGTTCCCTTCTCTGTCCCACTGCTCTTGCTCCATCTCCACTGTAGGTTCCGCTTCCTCTGCCCACTCATTAAATGTCAACGTTTCTAGAGTCTCTGGCTCTGTCCTGGGTGCTCTCCCCCCTTTGCAGATCTCGAGGGGGCAACCGTATCCTTTTCTATGGGTTTAATTTCCATCTAGATGCTGAGCTCCCAGCCTCTGTGTCTCCATGGTGACCTGTTGGACAGCTCTACTTGTAGCGCCCTCGAGCATAACATGTCGGAAATGGAACTCATCACCAGCCTCCCCCAAAACAAAACAAAGCACGATTCCCATCACAACAAAACCTTACTACTCCTCTTGTGCTTCCTAAGTTGCTACCATGAGTTAACCACTTGCTCAAGTCAGAAACCTGGGCATCTCCTTGACTGTATGTCTTCCTCACATGCCATCTGTCATGAAGTCATGTTGGTTTTACCCATTAAGACATGACTCAGATTCAGTAAAAAGATCAGTGGTTGTCAGGAATTAGGGGGTAGAGAGGAATGAATAGACTGAACACAGAGGATTTTTAGGGCAGTAAAACTACTCTGTATGATACTAGAATGGTGGATACATGTCATTATATTTGTCCAAACCCAAGGTATAACACCAAGAGTTACCCTAATGTAAACTGTAGACTTTGGATGATAATGATGTGTCAATACACATTCAACAATAGTAACAAATGTGCCACTCTCATGGAGAATGTTGATAATGGGGGTGGCTGTGCGTGTTTAGGGCTCCAGGGGCATATGCAAACTCTGTACCCTCTGCTCAATTTTCTGTGCATCTAAAACTGCTCAAAAAATATATTTTAAAAGAAAATAATATATTAAATTACATGCTCAAAAGAATATATCTCAATCAACCTCTTCTGTCTGTTCCCGCCACCAACATCTGGAGCCAGGGGCTCATCATCTTTCACCGGGACCATTCTCCTACCTGGCCCAGTCTTGCCTCCTTTCATACATTCTCCACATTGAAGCCAGAGTGATCTTTCTCTAGCAGACGATCCTGTCCCTCCCCTCCCCCAAACCCGTCACTGGTCCTCTGAAACTCTCAGCATCGGGTTTGAACTCCACTACATGGCCTGCACAGGACCTGCCACTCCCAGCCCCTCACTCTACAGTCCAGCCACAGGGAACTTCTGCCCCTTCCACCGTGTGTCTGTTTTAGCTATTCCGGGGTTTCTTTCCCCTGCTGCACCCTCTCCATCTTTCGGGTCTCAGGGTGAACACCTCTTCCTCCTAGACATCTTCCTTGACTCCTCTTGTCTGGTCTTGTGCTACTGGGCTATGATTTCAGAGCGCCCCCATCACCAAATACCCAATTATTCACTTCTGTTCCTCATTAGACTAAGAGCAGGGGTAGCATCTGCTGTGTTTATTTTTGTACCTCCAACACCTGGCTCAGAGCTTACAGATAGTAAACTCTTAGTAAATATTAGTTGAATGAATGAATGAGGTTTGTTAACTTCTTTGGTAAGAGCTCTCAGCTTCCTACTCCGCTTTACACAGAGAGTGGTCAGCTCTGGCCCCGGTTGAGTGGTGAGACGGAGGGCTGGGGATGCGCTCTGCCCCAGAGTAGAAGCAGAATTGATGCCAGGAGGGCAACCTACAAGAGCTTATGCGGGAGCAGTTTCAGACTGAGACAAAGTTCGGGCTTCCCCTCCATCATATGTAGAGTGAAAAAGCATGTGTGCCGAGAGCCCTTTAGCGCTTTTGAAAATGTCCTGATCTGGTTTGACCCAATTAAGCTGACCCATTTCTTCTGCCCCTCTTTCTGTCCTTTCCCAGTCATTGCAGGAATGTTCTCAGGGCATGTCTCTCATAAAAACCTTCTGGCAAGTTCATGCTTTTGGTCTTCTGAGTTGAGATCAGAGGCAGCTTGGATTTGAAACTCGCTTGCAGAGCTCTTAACTTGGAAGGCTCTTAACTCTGGATATTTTTGAGTAACCCCAAAGGGCCCTCCACATTTGGGCAGGTTCCAGCTAAGGTCATTCTCCTTCCCTTCCTGTCCTTGCACCCAGGCAGACTTGGGCTTGAGAAGGGAAGGAATTCTGGGCGAATTGTTTGCCTCCCCCACCCCACCTGACCCAACCCTCCCTTTCGGCAAGGTCAGTATCAGCAGCCAGCTGCATTTCCCTCCCGGGAAAGCTAAAGAGACAGAGTTAATAAAAATCTATCTCATTAACAGCCTGACCTACCAGCATTGATCACATTAGAAATGACGCCTGCACACACAGTCCCCATTATGCACAGAGGGGCAAGGTTCAGAGGAGCTCAAACAGCCATTTAAATCTGTCCCAGTCCAGTGGTGACTCCTTCTCTGAGGGCCCGAAATATCCCCCAAACTAATAACCGGCGACAAAGCACTGCCAGGGAAAATTCCTTGCGGATTTGAGATTTTCACTCTGTTAATCTCCTGACTCAATAAAGTAAACACTCCTGCAGCAAATTAAATACTTTTATTAAAGGGTATCCTCCCCCATTTTCTTTGATGCAACCCTCCCAGGGCCTGAGTGTCCATGCGAGAAGTTGAGCCTCCTCCCCACCATTTTCTCCTGTTACTCCAGGGAGGCCCAGAACCCACTAGGATTTGCTCATTCTTGGATTCTGGAAACTTCTGAGACCTCTGACTTCCCTGAGGAGATCCCATAGCCTGTCAGCTGAGAAAACTGCTTCTAATTCTTTTGTGGGACTGACAGGCCCTAAGCAGCTCTACCGCCCCAGTCTGCCTGAAGGGGCTCCCAGTACAGCTGCCCGGGCCGAGGTGGGCTTACTGGCCAATGGTCAGACACTTCCTCTGGCTTCTCTAGAGGCTTGCTGGTCATACCTCCAACGGTTGGCTGGAAACCAGATGGGGTTAGCTGGAGAGACTAAAGGAGGCTGGGGTAGAGAAAGGAGACCCAGGTAGGGAGGCCCTGAGCTCCTCTCCTCCCAGTGCTTCCTGTCCCTGGGCTGTCCATCAAGCGTCTCCTCTCTCAGATCTGCCTGGAATTGGGCTCAACCATTTTAACCTCTTCTAGCCACCACTTTTCTCTCACTATTGGTTCGAGGTCCACTCAGGTTATGCTGAAGCCCTTCCAGGGTCTCCTCAGATGCTATCCTCAGAAAGGGAAAACCCACCAGCTCACAGATAGTAACTGTCAGGCCCCTTTATATTTCAGGAGACGTCTCCTTCTAGAAACCTTATCATCTACAGTTTATCAGTTTCACTGTGGGGTCTGTAGTGCGGAAGACTTAATGGACCCACTGTCAGAAAAGCTAGAAAGTGGGTATTTTATCTATGGACCCTCAGGTCTTTGAAGGCCCTGAGGCCTTCTTAGCAGGGGCCTTGTGGGTATGTGTGACAGGCCCTCATGTAAAGTCTGGCTCTGAGGCTGGTGGGGAAGGGAAGGACCCAGGTTATGGTTGGGGGCAGCCATCAGCCTCTGGGTGTTGTGTGGCCCCCAGGCAGAGTCAGTCCTGGGCACAGCTAGTCCATGCATTCTCAGCTGGGGTAATATCAGTCCCGACTGGGCAACAGTTGGTTCTTGGGGGATTAAATAAGTTTTAGATATTACAACAGTTTGTGGCACTCCAAGCTCAACCCTACCTGACAAAATCTTATTTCTTAGTAGTATTTAATTTCTCTCATTAGAAATAGATTCTAATTTAGTAAAGCTAACATAAATTACATTTTTCTCAGAGTGGGAGATGTTAATAGGAAAACAAGGTTGAGAAACGTTGGTATGGCTTGTCTCCCAGTCTCTGATCTTCCCTCCCGGGATCCTTCTCTCATCAGCCCTCCTGCCGCCTCCTACCTGCCCCAAACTCCACCGAGGCCCTTTTCTCCTCCTCCTTGGACTCTTGGCAGCATTCAGCACTGCTGACCGGTCCAGTTCAGTTCGGAGGTCGCTCTGTCCCAAGCACTACGGTAAGGCCGGCACTACTACCCTGGTCCCCTCTGGGCTCCCGAGACTTCACTCTGTGGTTCCCCTCCAGGTGTCTGGCTCTCCAATTCCTTCTACTGCCCCACAGACACCGTTCTCCGGTTCCCACGCCTGCCTTCAAAGCTCCTCTGTGCTTGCCCTGCCCCAAACTCCACCGAGGCCCTTTTCTTCAGCAGCCCACTGGACCACTCCATCTGGATTCTTCCTGCCACACAGCCTCTTCTTCTCTGTCTGCCCCAGCCAGCTTGGTGCTTCCCCTTCTCCTACAGCATTTAGTTTGAACCATTCAAAGAATATATGGCCTTGTACTATTCTCTCATGGTCTCATGGGTGTCTGTTCTATCTTCCCCCGTGGATTTCAATTTCTTCGAGGATAAGGACAAAGTCATAAGTTTCTATTTTCTCCTTAGTGTCCAACCCAGTTTGGATACCAAGGAATGCTGATGAGAAAGGTCTTTAAGGGCCAGGAAGTACCCTAGCAGAACTCAGAGTATGAGATGCCACTGGTTGATAATCCTCCCACCAGCTCAGCCTGGCCCTGAGCAGATGGCAGTGGGAAGCCCCCTTCTACCTCCCACCTGGGGCTCTGTCTCACCTGGCCGACTCCTTCCACTCCATCTGGTCTCCATCGTGCTGTAGAGTGTCCATCTCTGTGAAGAGAGTGGGATTGGGAGCCTCATCTTCCTCCCCCAGGATGTCCTGGAGCTGCTCAGCAGCTGGGGACCCTGCAAAAGGAGGATAGTATGGTCCGCTGAGTGCCTTGTGGGAGGTATAAGGCTGCAAGGCTGATTGAAATGGAGCAGCAGCCAAATGCAAGGAAAAAGTATTTCCTAATTCAGTAAAACTAAGTCCAGTTTCTGGGCAAAGCTGGATTCAAGCCTCTGTGGGTTGGATGTGGGTGAGATATTCTTTGAGATAGCAGAGATGAAAGGATTTAGTCTGCATTCAAACTGCAGGGACTTGCAGCTGACAATGAAGAAAGATGGAAAATGGCCAACCCCAGGGCAGCAGCAAGGATGGGAACAGAATAGAAAAGTGAAGTGAGAAAAACTCTGACCCAACTTCTGTATAACAAACCCAGAAGGATTCTTTTCCCACTGGGCCCCAAACCAGTCAACTCTCAACGTTGGCCTTCAAGGGGCAGATAGCCATGTGGAAGGACGGACACGCTCGTACCAGTGCGTCATGTGGGCCCACCTTCTCCGTGGGCACAATGACAGCCTGTTCTTGGGCTCCTAGTCTGCTTTCTCAACTGCCCACTGGATGTCACCACCTCCTGGGTGTGTCTCAGGCAACCTCAAAAGTTAGCATGCAGACATTGAACACAGACCCCTCTCCAAACATGCTTCTTCTGTTTTCCTTCCTTCCTTCCTTCCTTCCTTCCTTCCTTCCTTCCTTCATCCTTCCTTCCTTCCTTCCTTCCTTCCTTCCTTCCTTCCTTCCTTCCTTCCTGTCTATATTTAATGTGCCAGGCATTGTTCTAGATAGTAGAAAACAAAGCTGTGAAGCCCATATGTCTTTGCTCTCTTAAACGTCTGTTCTAGTGGAAGAGACAGACAATAAACAAGTAAACAAATCATGAACAATTATTTCAGGCAGTGATAAGTATTCTGAATAAAATAAAATAATAAAGAATGACCAGAGAGCTACATTAGATAACATGGTCAAGAGAGGCCACTCTGAGGTGGGTGCATTTGAATCGTGATGTGAAGATGGGAAGGAGTCACCTGTGCATACCTGGAAAAAGAAGTTCCAGTATTCCAAAGACCCTGGGGTGGGGGAATGTGCTGGTCAGTGTGTCTAGAGCATGGTGAGCAAGAGAAAGAGGTATGACATGATGTTGAATGCCTTGGTTAAAGGCATAAGTGCCATACAACTACACAGGTTAGATACCCAGAAGTCATCCTCACCTCATCTTTCTCTCACCTCCACCCAGATTGAAAATTTTCAAGAATACATTCCCTCCTTGCCAATCCCATTGTCCCTGCCCCAGTTCAATCTCTCACTGACTGCCTCCTGGGCTTCACCAAGTCTTCCGTTCCTCCAGACCTCCTCCATCCCCTCAGTGTATCATCCCCTTTGGCCCTCATGTATCTGCATGGACTCCCAATGGTCAATAATTTCAATCTCTCTTTCATCGCGACTTCCACTCTCTTACTTCTTGACTTCTCAATAAAACCAGCCAATCAATGCCCAAACAAGAATTCACTGGCCCAGTCTTCCTCTCTGCCAGTGCGTCCTGGGAGTACAAGGAAAGGCAGTGGGGTACGGTGGTATAGCGGAGTCAGGGTACTTTCGATCTAGCTAGATATGGGTATGAATCTCAGAGTTGCCACTTATTTACCAGTGAAGTCTGAGTGAACAGAATTGTTGGGAGGAATAAATCAGATGAGGAGAATAAGGCACAGGATGCAGGGCCTGGAATGTAACAGGTGCTGATCTCTTTCACCAACAACTCCATCCCCAGGCTCACTGAGCCCCGCTGATGAAGCCCAACTATGCAAATAGAGGGTTTTCACTCTACTAGGTCTCAGAAGTGCAGCCACCTTCCACTCATCCTTGTCAGCACCCTTTCCTATGTCCCTCAGTGCCATTCCTAACCTTTGCTCCTCTCTTCGGGCCTCTTGAACCATCTCCTACCCAACTTTGTTAAGAAAATACAGGCCTACAGGTATGAAATCCATCCAGTTCCTCCTTTCCAGTCCTTCCATTCCTTACCACTGTTGCATTCCATCTTTGAACAAAGGAGTCCTGCCTCCAGCTTAATCTCTGGCACCATCCATTCCCTTCTGTTGGACCCTTATTTCATCAACTAGCTTTTCCTTACTGAGGTCATCAACTTCTCTCTCTCCACTCTCTTTTGCCAGCCTATAAATGGCTCTTCTTATCCTAAAACACCCTTCCCTGATCCTGCCTGCTTCCAAACTCTCCTGCTCTCCTTTCCCCCCAACTTCTCGAAGGAGCGATCTGCACTTGTCTCCACTGCCTCCTTACCCAATCACTTTCCCACCTGCTGCAGTGGTTCAGCCCCACCACAGAAAATTGATTAAGGCAGAGATTTCAAAGTGACAGCTCGAAGATGTGTTTAATTCAGTCTTCATAGAGCATAAAAGTTTTTGAAATTGTTGCTAGCATAAAGAATTGTGAGATCTCATATAAAAATTAAAAAAATTGACTTTTCTTGGAAACTTAGATGCTCTAATGACTGTGCCGACATTTCTGCTTGGCAGCAATCAATTAGAGCTGAGTGATGGCTGCCTTCTGTACTTGGGCACACGCATTCCAGTTTGCCACAGTCCCCGCCACTCCCAACGTGCTCTGCTAATCTCATTTATGTGATGCACCTGAGTTTACAACTCCACCATCAGATCTCTCTTGTTATCTTTATTCTCACACCAATATGTTAATAAAATCAATCAAACCAACCGCATTGTGAAGCCATCATCTGGCTTGTCCCTCAGAACTGAAATGCTACTCTCGGCTTTCATAACACAGCGCTTTCTTGATATTTTTTCCTATCTCTTTGAGGACTCCTTCTCAATATCCTTCGCTGGCCCCTCTTGCCGTCTCACTTAAATCTTGTTTGTCCCAGGTCACCCTTGTCTGCTTGTATTGAGCATTTCCGACCGCCAACTGGACTGCTCCATCTGGGAATTCTGCAGTCTTCTTGAGTCAATGTCAACATATTTAAAACAGCTTATATTCTTCCAACGCCCCAACACTGCCCTCCTCTGTTTTGGTTAATAGCACCCCTACCAAGCCATCCAGATGAGAAAGGTTGGACTCACTCCAGAAGCCTCCTTCTTTTTTACCATCCATGTCCAATCAAATACTGACTTATTTCATTTGCTTCCTAGATATTTTTAACTCTCTCCTTTCTTCCCCATTCACTGCCACCGTCTTGGTTCAGGTTCTCATTATCTCCTGTTTCTATCGCCGCAATAACCACCTACTGCTCCCATTGTCTCTGGTTGCCCCATCCAACCCCATTCCCTATGTAGCAGCAGAGTTTGCTTTTTAACATTTCAAACATGTTCATGTGGCAGATTCCTGGGAGTCGTGGTGCTCTTTTGGCAGTACCATGAGTTAGAAATATGAGTCAGAAATAGTTTCGCTAGCAGAAAATACTATTAATTTACTGTATATAGCTCAATGGACCTCATTTATTTAAACGGATTTTGTTTTAGAATTTTATTATTGCTTTAAACTTAACATCTTTTTTCTTGGCTTATTAATTGCTGATACTTGCTAGCAGATGTCAGAGGTTTAAGGAAATTTTATAGAAGAAAAACTAATAATCGAACATATAACCTTATTTTTTTCTTTAAATGGGGAGAAAGAAGACTGACTGCTGGACTCTGAGAGGGCACACTAAATTTCCACCTGGTCAGAGTTCAGGAACTACTTTTCTAAAATGTAGATTTGATCATGTTACTCTCTAGGTGAAAAACTTTAAGCGGCTCTCGATTACCTAAAGCCTAGGGTCTGTGACACGGTTCGGAATATCCCTTGTGATTTATCCCTAACTTGCCTTACCAATATCTGTCATGTCCCTCAACCAGATGCCCTGGACCCCAGCCGCCTGAACCCCAGCTACCCTCAACCCTACCCACCCTCGACCCTGGCTATCCTTGACCCCAGACACCTGGACCCCAGACACTCTTGACCCCAGATTCTCTAGACCCTAGCCAACCTTGACCCCATATGCCCTGGACCCCTGCCACATTAGACCATACACAGTTCTCTAAAGAAGAGGGTACACCATTCCCCAAGTCTGGAATCTCATTCCCCTTTAAGGCCACATAAGAAGGCAAATAAATGAAATAGTCACGGAGAGATGAGACAGGGAAGAGAGCAGGATCCCTGAACCAGCCCTGTCTGGGGCATTCATTACCTGCTCCCTGGAATAGCTGAGTGCTGGGGTCTCCGGCTGTTGGCACTGCCTCTGGCCCCAGCCTGTTTCTGCGGCTTCCACCCTGGCCACTGCCCCCACACGTCCTCTTCCTGGCCGGACACAACAAACTCACTTTTGTTTCCAGTTAAGCACCAGGGGAGGCGTGGGGTAAGGAGAAGAGGGAGAAGGGGCGGGGGGAAAAGAAGGGGAGAGGGAGAGAGAGAGAGAGAGCGCGTGAGAGAGAGAGAAGGAAATATATGAATGACCGGGGAGGTTGAGGAAGAGGGCTATGTGTGAGAGAGAAGAGAGATATAGTGTGAGAGAGATTGTGTATATAAGAGAGAAAAACTATATTGAACGTGTATCAAACTGTTAGTATGAAGGGTATGTATAGTGTGTGTGTGTGTGTGAAGAAGAAGCGTGAAGAAGGCGGCGAAGAGAGAGCGCGTGCGCGCGCGCGACTGAGATTGATTCTCAGGTGCACCGGAGAGCAGCGAAACCTCCAGCAGTCAGTCCCCACAGCAGCAGGGACAGTGGCAGCTAAGGGCTGTGAGGGGGCTGGCAGAGCCGCCCTTTTCCCCCTCCCCGATGAGTCCTTCCCTTGATGCCTAGGGGCCCAGGCACCTCTCCGCAGACCCCTTTAAAAAGACAGAGGTAGGATTTGCCTTGAAACTCCCCAGGGCCTCCTTAAGAGCTTTGGCCCAGCAGGTGACCTGGCTAGAGTGGCCTGGCAGGACAGGTCCCTCATCCCCCTTCCTTCCCATGGAGGTGGGGTTGTTGCGGGAGAGTTGCTGTGGGGTCTCGCATTTCACAGCAACCAGGCTCAGTCAGTAATGTTCCATGGAGCTGGTTTCTCTTCTTCCCCAACTTTAAACCCAAACTCCTGATTCTCTCCCTCTTTGTACTTCTAAGACAAAGTCCCAAACGTCATCACTCAGTAGGTGTTTTCTGAGAGTCCATGGACAGTGGGAACTGGCCACTTCAGAGTGTGTGGTGAACCCCACCCAGGAATTATTTGCTCTGCCGAGAAATTCCTAATCTCCTGGGTTCAGTTCAACAAGTGCTTATTGAGTACTTAGAATGTGCCAAGGTTGACTAGAGGTCACTGAGCGGCTGCTGCTCCAAAGAGCTCTGAACCCTGAATTCACTCAGGCTTAGAGCTAGAAGGGAGCTTAGCGATCATCCAGTCCAAGCCCTTCATTTCACGGATGAGAAACCTGAGACCAGTCTACACCACAGAAAGCCCCAGGTTCAGGAAACCTGGTGGAGGGGGAAGTCTGCTGACATCCTCTACCCACACCGCCCCACTGGCTGGCTCCACTTAAACCATTTTCATACTTGAGGCTCGAGGATCGAGTATGGTCACTTTAACAGCAGCAGAGGATCAGCAGTGTGGTTTTTGTGCAGAATCCAAGTAAATGCCACCATTGAAGAGTTCCTGGCTTGGTGAGCTCCTCAGCAGGCAGGACCATGAGGGGGATGGGCCTCTCTGAGGGTCCCAGGCTGTACAGCTCACACTGCACTGTGGCTGAAGTTGGCCCAGCTCCTTCTGAGCGCCGCTGGGCAGCTCAATGACATACCACACCGAGTCAGGGGCTGTGGGTGACCTTAACACCCAGAGAAGCACCGGAAGAGAGATCGCCAAAGATTCAGAGGTCTCTCTCTATTCTTGTGGTGCTTTCAGAGCCCAAACCTGGGTTCAACGCCTGACTCTGCTTATTATTAGCAGTAGGATCCTGGCAAGGCATTAAGCTCTCTGAGCCTGAGTTTTCCCATTTATAAAAGGAAATTTTCACACCTGCCTTACTGGATTGTGGTGGCCATTAAGATAATATATGTGACGTGGCTGGCACAGTGCTTAGCATATACCTGTCACCCAATAAATATCGCTATTTTTGTTGTTGCCAACAGGTGACACCATCTTCCCTTTTTACTCATCACCAGCTTGGCCCTTCTAAACATTCCAAGGGCTCAATACTTTTCAGCTTCCAAGTGCCCACGCTGCTCCCATGATGCTCCCCTTCCCCTCCACCCTGAGGCCTCTCCCTTCTCTCTGCTCCCCCCTCCTGCCCAGGGGAGGTTTAACAACCCACATGCTGGGCTACTGGATCAGGAAGCTCTAACGCACCGCGAGCCTCCATGCATGCAGCATGTCAGAAGTTAATCCACGTGATGGGAAATGCCACAGATAACAACAGCCCTTCTAGTCAATAGCTCACAAGTTGTAAAGTGACACCCAACTGTAGGAATGGACTCAACCAGCAGTCAGTTGCTGGGAAAATCACAACCTTGGTGGGAACAAGCTTCAGGAAGTGCACTAAAATAAGCAACTGTAATCGGTCTCTTACTGGATGGAGATTGCCCAGTCATTGGATGAGCGAAGCACCAAATGGCCTATTGGACTGTGAATTGGCAAGCTTTCAACTTTTAATAAAGACCTAAGAGGCATTTAGGACCATCAGGAAGTCAGTATGATGACTTGGTCCTGGGGTCTTCAGCTCTGAGCCGTCTGTTCAGAGGCTCTCCCTCTCTTAGGCTCCACGTAAATTGCTAGCCAGCCATCTTGGTGAGGTCAGTGCTTGTCTTGCTCACATTAGGCTGCTGGCCCCCATCACAGGGCTCTCACAGAATGGGCACTCAATAAATATTGGCTGGGCGAATGAATTTTACTGATTAACACTCACGAGCTGGGATTAAGCTCAGCAAAAAAAACAAAAAAAAAAAAAAAAGAGCCAAGAACAAGTAAATGGAGCTGGGGGCATAGCCGGGTGTGGACTTTGGGTAGCTCAAGGCCACTGGGTGTTGGGGAGTGGGAGATGGACCCGAGGATTCTAAAGTCATGCTTGCAATCGTGTGAAGTTGGTCTTGAGAGGGGACTTGAAGGCCCCAAGTCCTAGTTTCATGAGCAGCAAAATTTTTTTTCTAGAAAACTGTCCATAAACTCCAAATGTGTTTGCTGAGAGAGGAGGAGAAGAGAATCTGCCCACTTTCAGTGCTTATGGGGACCCCTCCAGTTATAGGTAGCTTTGGGGATGTCAGCCCAGCACATACCCCTCTTCCCAAATGGATAACCCTCTGGCAGGTGTGTTTGTGGAATGTGCGAGTTGTGTCCCTTGGCTACAGTTAATTGGACTAGGAACTATTCTTTGGACACCTGACCCAAGCCTGGAAATCTTGATTTAATTTTCTGAGATAGCTGGGCCTTTCCTGATGGTTTCTGGAAGGGAGAGCCTGTAAACAGAAAGCTGAGGGCACAGAGAGGCAGAAACAGCTGCAGAGAAAGAGGGCTATGAAGCAGGTCTACAGGAAAAGCCTGGGAAAGAGGCCATGCCGTCCCAGAGAGGTGAATGAGAAGGTCCTGTGTCCATCCACTGAGCCTGGCTGGGGGTTCTGCTTTGGGACTGTGACAAACTCCTTTGCTGTTGTAAAGGAGTTTGCGTGCTCGCGCTCTCTCTCTCTTTCTCTCAAACACACACACACACGCACGGATTCTTGACATTCCATATCCTGGCTGCTATACCCATCCTTGGCCAGCTCCAAAGATTCCCTTCTTAATCATAAGTCCCTTATATGAAATTCTACGGTATGAAGATTTTCTTCTGTGTACCTTCTTCAAAACTGGAAGTGTAAGACTTATAAAGAATGTTGAGTCACGGCAGTAAAAATAGTTAGAATAAGAAGGAATGGGGAATCAGTAAAAAAAAAAAAGAAGAAGAAGAAAAAGAGGGCAGAGCAAAGGCAGAGCAGGCCGAAAGAAAAAAAGAAAGGAAGGAAGGAAGGTCAAGAAAGGAACCCTTGGCCCTGGCTAAGGGAGGAAGCTGTGTGAGAGGGTCCACGGAGCCTGGTAAGTTCATGGCTAGCTCCCCCAAAACACTCTTGGATGGAACCAAGGCTGGAAGATCTCCATGTATGAGGCAAGGGGAAGCCTCAGCCAAGGCTGGTTGAGAAATTCAAATATAAGACCCCCTCAGCCTTCCCCCACTGGGTGGGGAAAGGGCATCAGCTTCACTGTGAAATCAGAGAGACCTGAGTGGTTGTAGAGAACCTCACAGAGAAAAGACAGCAACGACATTCTTCTTACTGGAGCCCCAGAGAAGGAGATTCTGTCATTCCTGGAGAGCCGAAATAGTAAAAAGCAATTGTTTGTAGCGCATCCATTATTCCTAATTTAAGATGTATAAGATGTCACAGATATTCTTCAATTAGCATGTAGTCCTTACTGGTTTTTTTTCTTTTTCTTTTTTTTTTTTCTTTTTTCTTTTTTTTGTGAATATAAATGCAGTAAAGTGAAGAAATTGTTGTTTAAAATCAAAATAAAGAGCTGCTGCTTCTCCCTTCTGAGACCAGAGGAGAATGGGGGGCCTGATTCCTATGACTGAATCTCAATGCTGCCTCCTTCCTTTTATAGAGGCCGATGGGGAAGGAGAAGGAGGAAAAGGAAATGTCAAGGCCTCTTTCAGGTCTTCTAGGCTGCAGAAGGGCTAGTCTTAGAGGAGATGGTCTTTTTGTCTAGTTTAACACATTACATGCCTTTAGTTGTGCAAAGATGGACCTGGAGCCAAGGTGAGGGGCAGAGGGAAATTGATGTGACTGATAAGTGAGGAGAGTTAGTTTCCATGTGTGTGAGGAGACAGGGTTCAGAAACCAAGAAGCAAGGAGATGTGAGGGACTCAGGAGCAGGAGCAGGGCCAGGTGGGAGTTGGCAAAAATAGGGGAAAAGGCTGGAACTGCAGAGAAAAGTGGCCAATAGAAACTTCCAGTCTGTCCAAGAGGGTTTTAAGAACAAGGGTATCTAGTATGTCATTTTAAAAATCGTGTTTCTCTGCAATGTTAAACTGCTCCATGATTCTGAACCATCAACAAAGCCTGCTACTCACATATATGCTGTATGTAACCAATTTGGGGGAAATCAAAGAAGGTCTGAACTCTATGCCTGAGCTAGCTTGGAGGTGAAAGCAAAGAACAAATACAGGAGGTGACACAGGGAGACTAAGAGCCCATCAAGGAGGGACTTGGAGCCAGAGTGACGCCGAGACTGAAAGCCTCTGGGAATTCACAGAAATTGAGGCAAAGATATGGACCTCCCCCAGGATGCAGGTGAGGAGGCTAGAGTCCTATTAGCTACCCTTCAAGAAATGAGGTAAATCTAGCTAATGTATGATTTATAAAAACTTTACGTATTTTTAATGTATTAGGACTTTAACTTTAACATATTAGGACTTGGAGTGGCTCACTTGCAGACTCTGGCTCTCAATCCTAATCTCCCCTTAAGGCCCTAAAGCTACTAATTCAGTATCCTCTTCTAATAGGAATTCTTTGTTTATTTGTGTTTTTGTTTGTTTTTAGAATAATTGTTGAGGTTGCGGAAGGAATGCTGTATATGTTGACAATTCCAGGAGATCCAGGTTTTACGGTGTCAAAGGGCAAGAAGAGAGAGAAGAGTAGAGTCTGGGAAACATGGCAGAGTGAGAGATGTCCTCAGATCTCTCCTCTTGAAACAACAATAAGCTGAACATCTAAAACTCAACAAAAAACACCCAAACTGCACACCAGCACATCTGAGCATGGGATCTGCTCATAAGAGCTACCACAGGTCAGAACCTAGAGTGTTGGGCAGTGGACTGGGAGAAATAAAGAAGCTGCCTCTCACAGCTGCTGGAGCTCCCTGCAGGAGCAGGGGGGAGGAGAAAAGGTATGGTGACTTCCCTGAACATCCCTGTCTGAAAGTACTGTAAGTTCCATGCAGCTGGCGGCAGGGCCTAGTCATCAGGGCAGAAAGCAGAGAAACGGGACGGGACCGCAGAGAAACAACAGTTAATTTTTACCAACCCAGTTGCAAAACTGAGGCTGAGCCTCAGCCCCCAACTCCTAATGCAGAGGGCCCCTCCCCCCATACCCTCTGAGACCTATCACCGCGGAGCCTCAGGGGAATTGGAGCAAACACTGCCGAGACTATAGCTGACACTGACAGGGACTGAAACTGAGGGTAGCAAGCATGATTAAATATCTACAAGAAAATAAAAAAGGCATTATTTAGGCTTTATATAAAGCAGAGATCCAAGAGGCTTAGACACCACCTCCTGGAAACCAAAAGAAAAGCGCCTTCTTTGCAGCAGGCTAAAGAGAGACCTTTATATAATAAAACTTCTTTCTGGAAAAACAAGAGAAAATATTTCCATTAATGCCCAGGTGGAGAAATAGTCCATTAAACACCATGAACAACCAAGGTGACAAGACATCAGAAAGAAAGAGAAAAATCTCCAGAAAATAAGCTTACAGACATAGAAATATGTGACTTAAATGACAAAGAATTCAGGATGGTACTTCTGAGAGAGAAGAGTAAATGCAGACTTCCTTTGGGAAATTTCAGTTTGCCTTCCTGCCTGCCCATCCCCCACAAGAGGGCATAAAAGGTCTAGAATTGTTTCTGCTTTTCCTCCCTCTTTTCCCTTTCTCTACTTGTATCTTTCCAAGATAAAAATTGATAATGTGGACAAAGTTGAGGAAGCCACCCCATTTTAAAGTTTTAGACTCTAAAAGAAACCCAATTGTCTTTGCTCCTGCATTGGACACATGGAACTCCTGTCTCAGGAACTCCTCCATGGAGGAGATGCTTTAGAGACTGAGGAAAGAGTGAAGATAGGGAATATATAAAATGCAGTCACTTTAACCAAGCTGCTAAAAGTATTAACATTATGAAGTTTGAAGCATGAGGAAAGACCTTATTCATGTTCTAATTAGCCTGAGAACTTAAACTTTCTGAACTTTTCGGTCTTGTGTCAATGCCTGGACATACACCAGACCTCCAGATAACCCTCTGGTCGCCTCCTGAAGGGCTCACATATCCAGGCCACCTGACATCTGTTATCCAGACTATCAGGCATGACCAGATCTCCTGGGTCCATCCTCTAGATCACCAGGCAACTATCATCCAGACTGTCTGTCATCTGACAACATCCTGGGCCAATCCTAGGACTAAGAATGCAGGACTGATTGTTCTCAAAAATGTGCTGTTTAGAAGAACTCTTAACTTTTCTTTCTTCTTTGGAACACTTCTGGGTTATTGCCTAGCTGTGTTTCCAGTTTGCAAACTCTAAGTCCCTTGAATAAATCTTTATCATTTATTTCTAGCCAAAGCCTCCAGACTATTTTTGAGTTCATTCAACAAGATAAATGTCTTCTGTCCCAACCTTTACTCCTTTCTCATCAGAAAAAGGAAAAGAAAGAGCACATGAAATACATCCGTGGTTCTCAGGCCTTGGAACCTCATGAGGCTCAAACGTCTGTCTAGAAAACTGCTTTTCTCTCCTTTATTGCTCATCTCAGTGTGGTTTTGATCTTTTAATGACCCCAGAGTTTTTCAGTACATTTTCAAGGCCTTCATAATTTTTCACACCCCTTCCACCAGAAGCATCTCATAAGCCCTTGGTATCAATCAACCAAATCAAATCAATATCCACTTGTAGAGAGAAAAGATTTGGACTCCTTGCTCTAAAACTGGGTTAATGTATATCAATAGAACTAACTTATGTTACATTTCTACTGTGCACTGTGTGAAGTATTTTATATCTGCAAGGCCCCCCACATTATGCACAGTCCCCCTTCTGGGTAGCAGGAGGTCTCACTTGTGCTATGTGGCCAGGCCAGCTGCCTGGGCTATCTGGATGGATTCACATAATAGACAGGACGCTCAGAGAGGAAACACATATGCGATCAGCTGCCCTACAGCAAAGAAAATTGGGAGATTCAAACAATTTTCTAGATGATATGGGTAAAAGGATTCTGGCACTGCTTTGTTTTCCTTTCTGCAGGTCATTGTCATTGCCCTTGTGATGTGGTAGAGCAGCATTTATATCTGCATCATGCAATCAATGCCCCACTTGGGTGAGAAGTGAATGACTGAAGGGGCGTCTACCGCCTCTATCACCCCATAAAGAATGGCAGGGACAAGCTCAGGCCCCAAAGCTACAGAAGATACAGAAACGTCACTGTAGCTGTGGACCTTACTAGCAGGCTTTGTGGCTCCCTTAAATCAGTGCACCTAGAACTGGGTCTGAAATGTATTCTTAGGGGTAGGTGGGTTCTATTTGAATTTTTAAATTTTGTGTTTTTCTTTTGATGATAATCTTAAAAAGATTTCTTTTAACAGATATAAGGGTGAAACTTTTCTATTGTTATAATTCAAAATTGAAATACATTTTTATGGAATAAAACCTTAGTTAATTAAATGTTTCTCAAACTGGAATTTTTATGGCTCCCCTGGGGCTCTACAAACATACAGATGAATTTTCATGGCTCCACAAGAAGCTATTTTCCCTTTAAAAGGGGTCCCTACTTTACTCCAGTTTGAAAGACATAGCTTGAAATTTCCTGTCCTCCTAGGCTCTTCCATTCTCCCTCCCTTGTTCCATAGCCACACAAGGGACAAGCCAGTAATGTGTGTGCGTGGTATGCGAAAGGCAGGCCGTGAAAGGAATGAACCAAATGTACAAAGGTAACAAAGGATTCTACATTCTCCCCATTTTGGTTTCCAGTGAAACCCAGGGTTCTCTTAACTGAAGCAGAAACCACCAAAACAAAGTAAATTCCACCATTCATGACCACTCTTGTGATGATATCACATCCATACATACCATTTATTAGGCCTCCTTCAAACCCTTCGAACAGAGAGCACCAAATCTAAACCATTTTCCTCTCCCTTGGCTCAGGAGGGACACAGCAGTCTTGACTTTCAAGGGGTGACTTTGTCCCTGAATGTTGTGCAGCGGTATGGTGACAGGGGGATGCCCTAGAAAGTGAGCGTGAGGCATCCGGATCCCGCATGGTGAGCAAGAGTTCTTCCCAGCAGGCTTGCTCTCTGCTGGGTCTCTGACGTTCTTATCCCTGAGCATGTGTGTGTGCACATTCACTTGTGTGTGTGTTTGTGTGTACGTGTGCATGGGCATATTCTAACCAGTACTTATCTCTTACCCTAGACACCTCCAAAGGACTCCTCATTAACCCATCTCCCACCAAGACACATTTACTCCAAAGAAGCCACAGCCCCTAGTAGACTTGGTGCCAACAGGGCAGCTGCAGGGTTGGGGGTGGCTCTGGTAGCCCTTGGGAGCATGTGTGTCAGGTCTCCTCTTATAGGGACATGAAGAGGCTGTTACTGCCTCTGACATTCCTTTGAAGGTTTAAATGGTAAAATAACTAATTTTGCCTTGCTCAAGACAGTGGAAATATGTAATAGAAACCAGTTCTGTACCATTTGTTAAGCAGATTTGGGATATGCTGGGGGGTGAAATCATATCCCTAGAAACAGTAAAGTCTCAAAAGAATAAAATGCTTTAAAGAGTCCAGTCTTTCTACTCCCCTTAAGAGTGATACCTTTCTTTCCACAGGAAAGAACAGAAGACTGATTTTTAGACAGCCCAGAACTGCTTTTTACAGCAGCAGAGGAAGGCCTCCAGGCTTGGTTGACCTGAGAGAATGCTTCCCAGGAGTCTGCAAGCCCCCATGCAGGGTCCTGGACAATTCTGTATCATTCCTTCAAGCTCTGGTGGAGACAGAGGGTAGAGGTAACGTGAAAAGGAATTCCATTTACTGAGCACAATGACTCATACCTAACAGTCATGTTTGTTATTGGTTCTTAAGAAGGGCAAGGGCTTGTGGTCCCTAGGAATGTAGAAATGAGGGAAATGACTCTGAGAATTAAATCACGACATCAACACTGAATGAATCTGAAGCAGAGGACTCAGAGTCACCAGAGGGCAAAGGGGCTCGGCCTGACTAAAGGGATCCCTGAGCAGTGAGGCTGTCTGCAATGGCAGCAGCAGAGCAGAGTGGACCTGAAGGCCTGAGCCCCGTACCCAGAGAGTCCTCCTGCCCTGCTGTGCCTGTCAGGACCCACAAACAGATGGCTCCCCAGACCGTGCCTCTTAAGAACTCACGGGTACTGCCGACATGATCCACACTGCTGTCTCGCCTGCTCCCCCTGCTCCCCGCACCAGTCAGTTCCTGCCGCGGCTTGTCGGGCCACAGGCCCCAGCGGACCTTTTGCCGGCCTGAAAGATGTTCCTTCTGGTCTCTTTTCCTTGGAGGGTAACTGGGGACTGAAAGCCCAATGTGGATGGAACGATGGTCTATGGGCACAGCACAAAGGAGGAAGAAAGAGAGAGTTACTAAGAACTGGCATTTCTCCTTCATATCCTCCAGTTACAAAGAGCTAAGGCCACCAAAGCAAAATGGAAGACATGGGAATTCTGGACAGGGCCACTGCCCCAAGGCTTGGGTTTGACAAAATTTCATTTCCGAACAATTCAACAGTTGCTGGAAAAGATAGCCTTGGTGCTATAGTGAGAACTATGAGAATGAGCAGAACTCCCACATCCACTGGGAAGCCCAAGTGCTATTAAAGCCCCCACAAGGTCTGCGCGCACAGAGGCAGCGGAATGCTCTCAGCTCGAAGGGAGGACGTTCTGCTACCAGGTTCTTATCAGAGTTGTCTTGAGTTAGTCAACAATTTTTAAAAATAATTAATAGATTTTTTAGTACAGGTTTAGACTTACAGAATAATTGAGCAGACTTCTGTAAACCTAGCCCACCATACCCCCACCTCCACAGTTTCCTCCATTTTTTCATCGAGGTATAATTGACATATAACACTGTATTCATTTAAGGTATACAACTTAATGATTTGATATATGTATATATTGCAAAATGATCACCACAATAAGTTTAGTTAACATCCATCACCACACATAGTTACAATTTTTTTTCTTATGATGAAAACTTTTAAGATCCACTGTCTTAGCAACTTTCAAATATACAGATAGTTAACTATCTTCCCCTTGCTGTACATTACATCCTCAGGACTTATTTATCCTACAAGTGGAAGTTCGTACCTTTGACAACCTTTGCCCACTTGGCCCACTTCTCCACCACTCACCTCTGGCAAACACAAATCTGTTCTCCGTTTCTATGAGTTTGGTTTTTTAAGATTCTACATGTAAGTGAGATCACATAGTATTTGTCTTTCTCTGTCTGACTTATTTCACTTAGCATAATGCCCTCAAAAGCTATCTATGGTGTTGCAAATAGCAGGGTTTCCTTCTTTCTCATGTCTCAGAAATATTCCATTATATACAAACATATATATATATATGTGTATGTATATATATATATACATACATACATATATGTGTATGTATATATATACACACACCACATTTTCTTTATCCATTCATCCATTGTTGGACACAGGTTGTTTTCATATCTTGGCTATTGTAAATAATGCTGCAATGAACATGGCTGTGCGGATATCTCTTTAGGACAGTGATTTTGTTTCCTTCAGATATATAACCAAAAATGGGATTGCTGGATCATATGGTAGTTTTATTTTTAATTTTTTGAGGAATCCCTATACTGTTTTCCATAGTGGCTGCACCAATTTACATTTCAACCCACAGTGTACAAGGGTTGCCTTTTCTCCGTGTCCTCACCAACATTTATTAACACTTGTCTTTTGATAACAGCTATTCTAACAGGTATGAGGTGATAGCTCATTGTGGTTTTAATTTGCATTTCCCTGATGATGAGCGATGTTGAGCACTTTTTCACATACACATTAGTCATTGGATGTCTTCTTTGGGAAAATATCTATTCAGTTTCTCTGACTTTTTTAATTGGATTGGTTTTGTCTTTTTGTTTTTGTTTTTCTGTGGGGTTTTTTTTTTTTTTTTTGCTATTAAATTGTATGAGCTCTTTATATATTTTCAATATTAACCCCTTAACAGATATGTGACTTGCACATGTTTTCTCTCACTCTGTAGGTTGCCTTTTCATTTTGTTGATGGTTTTCCTTTGCTGTACAGAAGCTTTTTAGTTTGGTGTAGTCCTACTTGCTTACTTTTGCTTTTGTTGCCTTTGTTTTGGGTGTCAAATCCAAAAAGAAATCATTGCCAAGCCAGATGTCAGGGAGCTTATTCCCTGTGTTTTCTTCTAGGAGTTTAGGTCTTACATTCAAGTCTTTTATCCATTTTGAGTTGCTTTTTGTGTTTGGTGTAAGACAGTGGTCCAGTTTTATTCTTTTGCATGTGGCTTTTCAGTTTTCCTATCAGTATTTATTGAAGAGACTATCTTGTCCCCATTGTATATTCTTGGCTTCTTTGTTGTAAATTAATTGAACATATGTGCATGACCTTATTTCTGAACTCTCCAGTCTATTCCATTGATCTATATGTTTATTTTTATGCAAATACCATACTGTTTTGATTTCTATAACTTGATAATACAGTTTGAAATTAGGATGCATGATGTCTCCAGCTTTGTTCTTCTTTCTCAAGATTACTTTGACTATACAGAGTTTTTTCTGGCTCCATACAAATTTTAAGATTATTTTTTGTATTGCTGTGAAAGATACCATTGGAATTTTGATAAGGTAGCATTGAATCTGCAGATTGCTTTGAGTAGTGTGGACACTTTAACAATATTAATTTTTCCAAACCATGAGCATGAGATCTCTTTTCGTTTATTTATCTCTTCAGTCTCTTTGATCAATATCTTATAGTTTTCAGTGTACAAGTCTTTTACCTCCTTGGTTAAATTTATTTATTACTAAGCATTTTATTCTTTTTGTTGCAATTGTAAATAGAATTGTTTTCTTTGTGATAGTTCATTATCAGTGTATAGAAATGCAACTGACTTTTGTATATTGATTTCATATCTTGCAACTTTACTGAATTTATTAATTCTAACAGTTTTTAGTGGCTTCTTTAGGGTTTTCGGCCTATAAGATCATGCTATCTGCAAATAGAGTCAGTTTTACTTCTTTCTTTCCAATTTGGATAACTTTGATTTGTTTTTTTCTGTCTAATTGCTCTGATGAGGCTTACAGTACTATGTTAATACAAGCGGCATGAGTGGGCATCCTTATCATGTTACTGATCTTAGAGAAAGAGCTTTCGGCTTTTTAAGATCTACATTAACTTGATATATTTTTTCCCCTGGAGGGGTTTCCTGTTAGCCTAAACTCCTGAAATGCAGATGTTAGATGCCTGGGCATTCATTAACTGTAGATGTCACACAGAAACCACATCAAGCTGAACCTTGGAGAGTCAGCTGCCCTGCGTGCTCCCTGGCTTGTCCTTCACTTGGTCTATGTCCATGGATATCTCCCTTTCTGGGACTCAGTGTCCTCATCTGTGATGTGGGAATAAAAATTTCTTTCTGTACTTGCCGGGCAAGGTTTTTGAGAAGATAGAATGGGATGGTGTATGGGAACATGATTATGAAAATTATAAGGGGCCATATACATAAAGAGTATGCTTATTAAAGAAATCAGAGGAGGTCGACTGTCAGGGAAATATTTTACTTTCTGCCTTGGATATACCTTGTCCTGTTTTTTCCTGGCTCCCATTATAATCATCAGTGGGTAGCCATTTAGCTGGTGAACAGTGGGGAGTGGCTAACCCTCTCCCAAGCTTCCTTTTGCTCTGCGGGACCTCTCCTCTCACTGTGAACAGCTGGGCAGTGTGCTCAGGACAATGCCAAGGTCTCCTAGGAACTCCTCACTGCATCCTTCTCCACTGACAGCCCCAGAGTGGCTCTACACATTCTGCAGCTCAGTGATCATCCAGCTGGGCAGCGAGATTAATGTTTCCCTCCCAATGGAGCTGAGGTAGTGGTGGGGCAACAGCCTGTCTGTTGCCTCTTCATAAGCCCTTTGGCTGCTTCTCTGTTGAGTGTAAGGTCCTTAGGGCCTCTGAGTCAGCAGTTCTGGAGCAAGAGAAATACCCTTGCTCAACAATCTCTTGCACTGGTTTTAACTGAGCTGTCATTTTTAGAATCCATAAAATGGTAATTTTGGCATTTTGTATGGTTTGTAGATCTTGTAAAATTAGGCAAATTTAATTTTGTGCCCTAATCCATAGAAACAAAGTGCCAGTTTCATGTCTTTAGCCTGATTATGTGGTTCCTTTAAGGCGGAGTGAAAGCTGGTTCCCTTAGATCTAGAGAAGACACTGTGGGTAGGTCAGGGAAAGGAACTAGCTCTTTAGATTTCCAGTTAGAAGGGCTGTTGTAAGGATATTCAAGGAAGTCTCAGACCCTCCTAGGATTTGCATCAAGTTCTCAAAGTGACCTTACCTTCCTGATTCTGACATCGCCTCCTGTAGTTAGCAGGGTCCAGCGTCCCTACCCCAGCCTTCTTCTCCTCCACCTTCATAGCTATAAAGTAAAAGATGAACACAACCTCAAAACGTATGCAACACAGTAGGGTAGGATTTCAAGGGGAAATGGTCAAATCCACATTCATAGTAGGAGACTTTAATGCAGATTTTAAAAAAGGCAAAAGAATATATAAACAAATTGAAGAAGCTCAACTCTATCATTCTCTATCATTCTCAATCATTCTCTATCCAACAGATAGAGAATGAACCTCTTTTTCAAGTACAAATGGAGCATTTACAAAGAAAGCACATATACTAGATCACAGAAAAACCTTAGTAAATTTTGAAGAATTTGTATCATACTTCTATAGTAAATGTATATGTATAGACACATATATGTTTGGAAATTAAAAATATTTTTCAATCATGGCTTTAGTAGGAAATCACAATGGGAATTATTAAATATTTAGAACTCAACGATTACAACTATTATATATTGAAACTTGTGGGATGCAACATACATAAAGGGAAGAAGGAAGAAAGGAGGAAAATAAATATGATAAGCATTCAGCTAAAGAACCTAGAAAAAGAACAAGAGAGAAACCCCAAAGAAAGTAGAACATAAATATAAATGATAAAAGAAAAAATAATGAAATGGGAAATAATCAAGCTTAGAGATGGTTAATAAATCCAAAAGGCAAGTATTTGGAAAGATTATTAAAGTAAGAAACCATGCAAGACTAATCAAGAAGAAAAGAGAATATTCATAAGTAAACAACATTAAGAATAGAATAAAAAAGAGACATAATTAAAGATATAATAGAAAAAATAAATTATAAGTGAATGCCATTAAAAACTTTATGTCAATACATTTAACTTAGATAATAATAATAATAGCTACCATTGCAATATGCCAGACACTATTTTAAATTTTCTGCATTTATGAATTAATTGAATCTTCCCCACAACCCTATGAGATAAGTAACATTATTATTTCCATCTTACAGTGAGGAAACCGAGGCACAGAAAGCTTAATTGACTGCCTAAATGGAGGAACAGGGATTTAAACCCATATACTCTGTTTCTGGAACTATAGCTCTTAGCCACAAGACTAGTAAATGGGTACTTTATTAGAAAAAGAATAGAAATGATTGAAATTTACTTTAGAAAAATTAGAAAATCTGAATTAACCAGTACCCACTAATTGAAATGATTATGGGAAAGGCGTCATAATCAGCCACATATATTGATAATTATTGGAGCTGGATTATAGGTACAGAAAGATAATCCTATTATTTTGTCTATTTGTGTTATGTTTGAAGTTTTTTCTATAATAAAAGAAAAATAAACACCAGGAGCAGATAGTTTTGTCTGAGCCTTCAAGGATTAGATAGCCTCTAACTTATACAAAATGGTTCTCAAAAGTAGAAAAAGAGAAAATTGGAGGCAGTAGATACACCTGAAGACCAGGATTTAAAGTGGGACTAAAAACAAGAGAGTTGGTTAAAAATCTCCATAAGGAGTCAGTTAAACACTCAGATTTCTCCTAGGCTCCAGTCTCCTAGAATTCCACCCCCTGCCCCTCAGGTAGATGGAGGGGTTAAGCCAGACGGATCCCAGAGAGCTAAGGGCAAGGAGTCATTTCATTGGGAAAAAAAAAAAAAAAGGTCTAAGTAAAGGCAGTTAGACTCCAGCCCTCTGTCTGCTTTACTCTTAGAACACTAACAAAGCGTTCATGCTCCAGGCAGGAGACTGGAGGACTTACAGATTCCGACATTTTGGAGACCTCTAAAAAAATGGCAAGGGCTGCACCCAATTGTTCACCATAGTCTATCATTCAACAAGCACAGCCTGTCAAACAGCTATTTGGCAGCTCCACCCCAATATATAATGGCCAGCCAAGAATCACCAGAATGACAGAGACCAAACAGGAAAAGAGGAAGTCTGAGGAAACAGGAGCAATATAGGCAGCCAAAGAACCATTTTTAAAAACATAGAATCAACATCTTCGCGTAGACTGGTAAAGACATTGTATCTATGACAAAAAGAAAAACGGAATGCTATAAACCTGGAACTTTAAAGAATAAGAAAAAACTCTTGGAAATTAAAGATATGTTAGAAGTAAAATTTCAATAAAAGAGTTGGAACAATAGTTGAAATAACATGTTAGATAATAGAGCACAAATACAAAGAAAATTTTTAAATAGTAGAAAAAAGACAAGGAAATCAAGATCAATCCAGGGGATCGAACAGCAAATAAGAAAACTTTCCAATATCTATTACTTCCTCTTTCCTCCTATTTCTAGAAAAAAGAAAAACATTTTGTTCAGGTAGAGACACAGGGCTCTTGATGATGGTAGACATCTTCCCCAATTCAGAGCATGAATTATGATCTGTCTACACCATTCATAGTAATCTTATGGCCCTTGGCCAATAACTGATCTTAGGAATAGTCATGTGACCCTATCGAGCCAATAAGATTTAAATGGGTAGGGCTTCTAGGAAAGCTTTTATTTTCCTAATAGAAAAATGACGGACACAGCTGGAGTGCACTTTTTGCCCTTTACCCTCCCTCTTTTCCTGCATTGACATTGGACATGAGACTTCTAGATGAAGCAGCCATCTGGCAACAGCGATGTGACAGGTATGAAGACCAAAGACGCAGGCCAAGGACAAAGCAGGCTAGAACAAACCTGGGTTCCTGATAATATCACTGAGCTCCAGATGGCTTATATCTGGGCTTCTTGATATGTGAAAAAAAAAAATCTACTTTATATATTTAAACTGCTAGCCAAGTTTCATTATTTTTAGCTGAAGGCCTTCTGAACTGATACATAATGGAATGCTACAGGGAGTTCAAATCAATGAACTAGATCTCTATACATGTATCAACATGTATAAATCTCAGAAACATAATAAGTAAAAAAGCAAGTTGTAAAAAGGTACAAACAAAATGACATTATTTATATAAAACTTTAAAATACACAAAACTTTAAAACACAATATTATCTATTGTTACATTTATAAGTAACAAAAGCATGAAATCCTGCAGGGGATTGAGACACACTGACTTCAGGTTACCACTGGGAAGAGGTAAAGCTGTATCTTTGATGTTTTGGATAGATATAGATGTGAAACAAATATGATAAAATGTTAACATCTGTTAATTCTGGACAGTGATATATGAATGTGTATAATTCAACAAGTTTGAAATATTTTATTATTAAAAATTTTAATGTTTTCTTAAGAAATAAGAGAACTCTCCACTATGACATAATTAAATATTATGAGGACCAACAGATAAAAGACTCTCAGATAAAATGGGCCAACTGAGTACTCTGCACAAAGAATGATTGGAGTAGGGGAGACAATCCTCACACTTTAACACGTTGTTGTGAAATTTTAGAACATTAAATGTGAAGAAAATAAAAATACAAAAATCTTCTAGAGTGAAAGAAACAGAAACAAGTCACCTACACATGAATAAAAATCAGTCTTTGGTCAAGCTTCCAGTCTGCCTTTCTTTCAAACAAAAAAAAGTGAGGATAGAAGATATTTTTGGACATGCAAGAAATTATTTTACTTTCTCTGCTAACCTCCTAAGAAGTTACTCAGGTATGTTACAACCATGAACCAAGAAAGGGAAGACAATGGAACCCAGGAGACAGTGGTTCAGCCAGAAGAATAACAAAGGGTGGTCCTTAGATGACAGCTGTGCGATAGCCCTAGAGAGCAGTCGGTCCTCAAAAGAGCTAAAAGTGAGGTTTCAGAAGGAGCCCCCCTCCCCTGCCCCACCAAAGAAGATGAAATGTAAGAGATGTGACATACTTCTTGAGAATTTGGAACACCTTAAGGGAGTGACAAAGATAAAAAAAAAATGCAAAGAAAAAGAAAGGCAACCAGAAACACCAGGGGAAAATTAAAACTGCAAGAAATAAAATGTGATCATGGTACCTAATCATGAGTATAAATACTAATTTTTTAATTAACTAAAAACTGATGATATATCTACATTGAGAGGGCAAAGAAGAGGAGATGGGTGTAGAGGAAGATAGTTAAATATTCACCTGTTAGATGTCTAATTTCTAACTTGGATAAACAGCAAGATATATATAATTAGAAGGATAACCAACAGAAAAAGCTAAAAGAATTCCAACTGGTTGTCTTTGGGAAGTGAACTGTGGGGTGTGTGGAAAGCTAGGATGGCGTTCTACTGCTTTTTATTATAAGTTCTTATATATATTAATTGATTTCTACATTATGGTTTCTGTATTATTTTTTATTTTAAACATTTTTAAGGCAAATAATTCAGTATGACACCTGTGATCCCACTATATGTGATAATTGTATCCTCTGAAAATCCATGCTTAAATCTATATGTTCAAAGTCAATGAAGTTTAAAATGCTCAGGAGAACTCAAAACAAAGAATCTTTAAGACAGTGGTTCTCAGATTTGAGCATGCATCCGGGTCACCTGGAGAGCTGGTAAAAATCTAGATTGCTGGAATCTACCACAGAGCCTCTGATTTACTGGATCTGGGGTACAGCCTCAAAGTTTGCATGCCAGCAAGTTTTCAGTTGATGCTACTACTGCTGATCCAGGGACCATGCTCTGAGAACCACTGTTTCAAGGAATTAGCTCCCGATTTATATTTTCTATTAAATTGAGTCTCCATACACTGAGTTTGCTTCATATACATAATGATATCACATTTTTCCATTTGAACTGGGCATTGTGAACTGGTAAGCTTAGTGAGAAGGCACTGGTAGCCTCATGTAGGTTGGTCACTATTTTGAAAGTTGATACCTTCCTCCTACCTGGCATGGCATGAAGAGTGAAAAGAAGCAGATCTTCTTTCTTACAGAGAATCACCTCCTCATGGTTTCGGTAGGGCTGACTCCATCTCTCCCCAGCCTCAAACAAGAAAGGCCATGTGCCCCTGCTTGGCCCATCAAGCGCTCCTGATTCCCCAGCCACAGAGACTGATTCCCCAGCCACAGAGACTGGGATGAATCTTTGCCCAAAGCTCAGCCAGTGGGAATTCTTCCCAGGACATTTCCACTTGATCCATACAAAAGTGCTGCTTGGACTCTACCCTGGCCTTGTGAAGCTGATAAGCATAGGGGCTATTATCTCGCCTGCCACATACAGGGAAGCATCCAAGGAACACAGAGAAACAGAGTCCTGATAATACTAACTGCCTGAGTCAGTTAATTCTGAACTGGCCTTCTCAGTTGTGTTGAGCTGATACATCACTTTCTTTTTTCTCACATTTGAGTTGGGTTTCTGACACTTGCAGTCAACAGTTCCTGACTGATACAAATGAAATCATTTTCCAGCATGTTTTTAAAATACGTTCTTGCATATTTGAAATAGTATAGATTTTCAGATTGGAAACCAAACAAAAGTGACTACAAAATGACAATGCAGATGCAAATAGAGATGAAAAAGCTCTACGGAACGATGGAAGCACGGAGATACAACGTAGTCCATATTCGGGTTGATGCATCTCTCCCAGTTCTGCACTAGTTGAGAATATTCCCTTCCCACCTCCTCACCACTTGAGGGAAACTCCCTTCCAGTAGTACTCAGAAGTCCACTGCCCCACATCTTCTTCAAAGGAAGCCATCCCTTTGAAGCCAGATGTTGGCCATATGGAAAGTTTAGATTAACTGCTGTTCTCTGATCAGCAGCTGCAGGGCCCATCATAAAAATTCCTAATCATGACCTAACCCCTGAAACAAAATTTCTATCTCCAGCATTTCATACAATGTATACTAATTGATTGTTAGATATTTTGCTTTCATTATCTCATTTAATCCTGACTAAAATTCAGTGACGTACATAATTTTCACCCACATTTTTCAGAGAATTAAGTAATTTTTCTTGTGTCGCAGAGCCAGGTATGGTGGAGCCAAGATTCAAACTGGAATCTCTCCGATTCCCAGACTCAAGCGAGGGAGGGAGGAAGAAAAGGAAAGAATGAAGTGAAGACATGAGAGACGGGGGGAGGGGAGAATCTCAAAGAAGCCTTGTACTTCTGGGTCCCAGGCCTTTCCTGAGGTCTCGCTGAATTGCTATCACAAAACCTCTCAATGGCCTTTTGTTACCTCCTCTTTTTCTCTTCAGCTAACTTCAATCGACTTGAGTTACTTTCATGCAAAGAGTATTAACCAGTAAATCCATCCACTACAATATGTCACCAAAGGAACTGTGTTACCCGCACACCAGCCCCTGCCATGTGGCAAATGAAAGAACTTGTAGCAGCAGTTTTTCCGACACCAGTGCCTCCACTGCCCAACTAGCTCACCCACAGTTATTTTCCATCCATCTTTAGGTCATAGATTGTCTTGGTAGGGATCATGGCTTTATGGTGAGGGATCAGATCAAATTCTATTCTGTCCTGAGTCATTTAAGGGCCCAATTCCCCTTTACTGTCCCTGCCATCAACCTAGACTCACATCTGAGATTCCGGAGAATCCAAACCCTATTGAAAAAATCAGTGTCCTAAGCCTGTAAGGCTAAGGGCCAGAGTGCTACACGAGCGAATAGATACTCAAAGCCCCTGCCCAAGCAGCCTTCATGTCCACTGCAGCAAGAAGGTGGTGATATAGCCGTCCTTATGGGTGAACAACACGTTTTGACAATCAAAACCCTCATGACTGAATCATCTGCCATTTCAAACCCCCACCCCATCCACAAGGGCACATCAAGTCAATCCAACAAATCCAATTTGTTCCAGATATTTGCAGTAGACACTGGAAACAGAACAAAATAGTTTAATTATTAGGGGAAAAGGGCAAAATGTGTCCTTACTGAGATGTTCAGTTCTCAAGATTAGATATCCATGTCTCTGGAAGAAAACTAACTAAAAAAAAGGTTGTGCGACACTCATCAGTCAGCCTTTGGGGAGCTTTTCCTTTCATCCCATCTTTTAAGCCATTTGACCTTATTATATTTAAGAATATGGGACCAACCCAGCAAGATATCCAGGGAACCCTCTGAGAGCCCAAAATAGTTTAGAAAAGGGCACATCTGGAGTTACTTTGTGAACTAAATTGACAAGAATGACACAGGGTCATGCTGAGTTTTAAAAAGCTAAATTAGAAGGTAGAGAAAGTCCACTCTCCCAGCTGATGGCTCTTCCATTGCCTCTGGGCCCTCAGACCCTCCCCCCACCCACCATGCATGCCCCAGGAGAGGAAAGACAAAACAAGCAAACAAAATATCCCTAAGTAACTGCCAGTAACAAAATCAGGTACTATATCCAAAACCTAACAACAGACATATGTAATGAAAGAAGGCCAGCTAGCCATTACTCAGTTTCTATCCCAAGATGTACTTATTTTTCCACAGATTCCTGAGGAAGAGGCATATCTCAGGATTTTTGTATACTTCATAAATATTTCAGCCAGTCTCATAAGTTTGGCAAAGACAATAGAAATTTACATGCCTAGAAGATAAAGATTCTCAGTTCCATCAGACGAGACAAAAAAGAACCAACTCACCAGTTTGTCAGAGAAAATGAGTCTCCTGTCATTTCTGTTCATGTGGCGTAATGTTTTATGTCCCAAACCAGTGAACTCAAGGCATCAGGGTGACTAATACAGTATAACTTTTTAAAGGAAAGGCAGATATCCAATGGTCATTTGGCAGATTTATCCAGCTTTCATGGTATTCTCCTTCTCAGTGTGTGAAACTCACTCTTAAATACTCTGTGCTTTTACTGTAAAGCACATTTTCCCTTATCTGCATTGCATTGTCCACTCTCCCTGAGTGCCAAGCCGCAAACTTACCTTCACAGTCTTAACACCAGAAACCACGATCCAAATTGCAGGAAGGCCAGAGTCAGCTCTGTTGCTGTTGGGTGGCAAGAAGGACACTCTGTGATTTCTAGGCTGAACAGTATTTGGGGCATTGGAGATTGACTTGTGGGGCTCAGTGGCGGCCAGCCATGTGACCAGGATGGGGGAAGGGACACTCCTGCAGGGTGAGCAACAATGCCTTGTTGGCTGACAGACCAGGGTAGTGCAGGGTCTGCACAGAGCTGGCCAAGATCATAGGGAGACGCCTTTGCTCTCAATTTCTTCTTGGATTTTAACTTGGTGATCTTTTTACGGCAGTGTTACATTTCAGCCTAGATTGCGAACTGTTGGTTTGTCTCCCTGAACAGTTTCTATCCTAGATCTCTTTTGGATTCTGTCGTGGGGGGAGGGGGTTGTTAGAGCTAAAAGTTCAAGAGCCCTTAGAGATGATCCAGCCTCCACCAGAGTCACCCATTTTATAGGCAGATAGACTAGTGACAGCCCATACGGAAGCCTGCAGAGGCCTGCATCTGGTATTACATATTGGAGTGACTCTAGCTGGCTGATACTCAAAATGACAGCTCCTTTGAATGTCTTTAACCTATAGGTCATTAGATTTGAGGACTGCTAAGATACCAATAACAGATTTTATCACATTGCAGGAACCTAAATCTTCAGCGATCGGATTAGGGCATGGCCTAAAGGTAATGGCAGTTTGTACTTGTGGTTAATTTGTTTGTGTACTTATGTTTATGTATCTTCATCACAATCTTCACAAAATACTCCAAGATGATCTTTTTGGAGGGATCAAGGGACATCAAGAGTTGGGGAGGTCTTGGATCTTATAGATCTGGAAGCCTTTTTGAGACTAGAGCCATGTGAATAACCTTCTAGTTCACTTCTGCCTTTCCATCCAAATGGTCCATGCTGGCTGCCTGCTAACAAAAAGGGCAGAAATGGTAGAGGAGGAAGTAGTAGGTGGAGTGGGAGATGTGGCAATGTGGTGGTTGGGTATAAATAGAGGTGGTGGAGGTGTAGACGGAGGTAGGGAGGTGTAGATAGAGGTGATAGGGGCCTAGATGTGGGACAAGTGCAGAGGTAGGTGGAGGTGGTAACAACTGGAGGTGGTGGAGCAGTGAAAAGAGAGGAGAGGTGAAAGGCCCAATGACGGAGTGGGGAGAGATTCATTTACCACTGATTATTACATGCTGATGACCCTGAATGAACTTGACTTGCTGTGATTACAGTGTGAAAGGGTAAAGCCTAGGAGCCTATAGAACCTTATTCTGTCCCCGGAGCTGTGTGACTTTGGAACAGAATTTGCATGAAATACATGGTGGTTTGTTAGGGGGAACTCATCTCTCTCTAAGCACTTTATCCTTCCCTACAAGGTAGGAGCTTCTGTCCTTTCTGAAGTCTTGAGAAAAGTACTCTACTCACCTCTACCTCCTCACACTCCTACCTAGCAGAGCATGAGTGGCTCACACGCTTATCGAATTTGGGAGAATAAAATGGTGCCATGACTCATCCTTCTGAGTAGTGCCTGCCCCAGAGGAGGCCCGAGCTGCCCTCCCCTCCTCCTCTCTTCACAGTAAACTTCTCAGGACAGGCTCTTGCCCAGTATGTAAGGGGTCTTTCAGTGCTGGGTAAATAAGTTTGATTCTGGAGGGGGAAATGAGGAAGCCTGATTGTTATACATCCTAAAGCAAATTCTCCAACTGGCTTTACCTGTTATAAAACTGAAAGATGGATTGGGAAGCAAGAGTAAGACCTAGGTCCATGGTGCCTATGACCAACTCCAACCCTGCCCTCCCCCTGCAGTGGTTTAGTTTTGTGAGTGAAAAACTACTGGGAGAAGATCCAGCCATCCCTTTCCTCTCCTCCCCTCCCCTCTGGCCTCTTTCTACATTAATGCCAAGGAGACTGGTTCGCTCAGCTGGGTTTAAACACTAGTACCCTAGGGCTGTCAGCCCTTCCTCATCACCAGAGTGGTACGGCTGAGACTCATACATTGGCTTAGGGCAAAGGAAAAAGCCTGGACCCAGTGGTTCTCAATCAGAGGTGCTTTCCCTCCAGGGGACATTCGTCAATATCTGGAGACATTTTTGGTTGTCACACTGGGAGGAAAGTACTACTGGCTCTAGAGGGTAGAGGCTAGGGATGCTGCTAACATCCCACAATGCATAAGATACCCTCTACAACAAAGAACTAGCTGGACCCCAACTGGCAATAGTGCCGAGGTCGAGATATCCTGGATTAGCCCTTTCAGCTCCTCTAGTTCTATGCTCTAGGCTCTAACTCAGGTCAAAAGAGCACTCCACATGGAACCCCCTCAATCACGGCCTCTAAAAGGAGAGAGAAGGAGCAGAGTCTTAGCGGTTTGCAGCTTTTGACCTTTGTGCCTCCATTTCCTTTAGAGACCTGGCAGACAGGGGTGGCTATTCACAGGGACAGATTCCCTTCCATCTCCAGGCCAAACGCCATCTGAACTCCATCTGGATTTAACATTTGGCAATGTTTAGGCAAGACTGACATAGGGCCCTGGCGTGGGGTGGGGGCAAAGTTCCGTGAAGAGAAAACAGGCTTCCTACGCTGCAGAGGCCTGCAAGGTCCAGGCTCCTGTGTTGGTGGGAATAAGGATTAATTTGGGGGCCCCAGCAGGCTTGCCTAGAACTTTTACCCACAACTAAGTCCCCATGAGCTGGGCAAGACTCACTCCAGCATGTGTAATTTTTGGCTCTCAGATTGTTTGTGCCAAGCTTTGGCGGGTGGTACAAGACTGGCTGCCCCAGATTCTTGTCGACTTTAGCTGATTTTGAACTGTATCCAGGGTTAAGGAGGGAACATACTGTGATGGTATCAAGACTGTACAGGAGAACAGAAAAAGATGAGAAATAGCTTAAAGGGAAGCAGAGAAACCCAAGGAGGCCAGGCTCGAATTACACAGTAAATGGGTCTTCTCCTTTCCCCATCTCCGCCTGCCCCCAAACACTGCTGTGGCTTCTGGCAACAGCACAGAGCTCGGCTCACTCTACACCAGCCACACTGCATGTCCTGCTGTTCCTCCAACACCTCAAGCTCATTCCCACCTCAGGACCTTTGCACTTACTGTTTCCCCAACCTTCAGCATGTATTCAGCTCTCTGATCAAATGCCACCTACCCAAGGAAGTCCTCCCTGACCAGCTCTTCTAAAATGCCCCCTCTGTAGTCCTTAAATCTGCCTTATTTGTCCAGATGATATTTCTATTCGAAACCATATTATGTGTTTGTTTGTTTATTCATTTATTGTCTATTCTTCCAATATGGCAGGAACCTTGTCTTGTTTACTGATGTATCCCTGATACCTAGAATGGAGGCTTGTAAATGGTTGGGTTCAATCCTGGCTCCACTAACTGTGGAATCTTAAGCAAGTTACCTATCTTTTTTTTATTTTCTTCACTGAAAAATGGGAATAATAATCATACCCATCTCAAGAGTTGTTATGAGAACTGATTGAATCAATGTGTATAAAATCTTAGGTTAATATCAGGCCCACAAGAAATAATTGGTGTTAACTAGCAATATTATTATAATGATTACACTCCTAGGAAGCTCAAGATATGTCTGTTGTGAGGAGGTGGGGTATTCCTGGCAATTTGCAGGAGTGGAGCAGCCATTGCTACTTCTCTGGGAACCTGGGCCCCCCTGCAGGCCCTGAACCAGGCTCCTTCCCCTCCCCTGCACCTGCTCTCTGCTGCCCTCTGGAGGCCTGGGGTGGAGGCCGGCAAAAGCTCATTTAGGAACTCTGCAGATGTAATATTTATTTCCCAGAAAAGAAAGACTTTCCTGGGTGACAGCAATCCCCTTACTTAAGCAAGCCAGACTCCCAAGGCGGCAAGCTTGGCCCTTGACAAAGCTGCCACTGGAGCCATCGTTTAGCAGATGTGATTGGGAACCTCTGAGGCTGCGGAGGAGCTGTGGGTACCTGAGAACTCAACCCTCAGACAGGCAGGGGGTGGGTCGCAGAGCAAGCCACCCCTCCTCTCTCCCCGGCTATACTTCCTGGGCCAGGGGACAGTTCTCTGGACACCTCGGCAAACCTGAGCCACCCTGGAAAACCACCCTGTGCCTCATCTTCTGTCAAAGTATATGTGACCTTCATATCATCAGCCTAAAATAAGAGGACTATGGGGACATCTGAGGAGGGGGGTGTCACCAATGAGAACCTGGGGATACCCACACTGTCTGATTAAAATATATAATGAGGAGAGAGATTTCATTTTCAATAGTGACAAAACTCCTAAAATACGTTTCATATGAAGACACATGATAAAATTGCTATAAAATAAGGTACCATATTCCTATTCCTGGAAGGGAAAACTGAATAGGGCAAATATGTTAAACATTCAGAAATTTATGTACATTTTAAATACAATTTCAATGGCATTTTGGATGTGGCTGACCAAAAATCATGTTAAAATATAAGCTTAGAGGAGAAAAAAAATGGCATAGATGATAGAGGCTCTATTCATCCCTCTGGCGACCAAATCGAAGTTGTGACAAAAACAAGGAGCAAGCAGCAAGGAAAATCAACTGGGATCTAGATGAACAAGCCATACGACCAGGGAGAAGTCCAAGAAAACACCCTGCAATGGCAGAAGGTAGGACGGGGCGAGGATGCAGAGTTGCCCGGTCTCCAGCAGCTGAGTGAGACAGGCTGCAGCAGCGGCAGATGCTTCTTAAAGGGGCCATGTCCGCGAGTGGATTTTTGTGGTGCTCCCTCTGAGCACCAGTGCCAATTTGGCTGCGTGCAGGGGGCACCAGGGACTTATAGGGAGACATTGTCAGAGTGAGGGCCGAGGCGAAACACACTTGGTACAGAAGTGCTGGGGGTATCCACTGTACCCTGATGAGCCCTCCTCCCTACCAGTGCACCTGACACAGTGTCACCACAGCCAAAGTCATCAAACAGGATAACAGAGGTTGCTCCGCCCAGAAGATTCCCTGAAACCCCGCCTCCCACAACTCAAAAAAGCTCACCCCCACCCCACACCACATCCAGGTGTATCCTCAGCAAGTCAGGTGCTCCTTGCTAAGCAGTGCCTAGACTCACACTGGAGGCAGTTGGCCTCGGTTTCCACATGGCCTTTTGAGGCAACTATAAGCACAGCATCTGTGGATCGCTTATTGAATCTTAACAAGTAGCCCCAGAGGGGCAGAGGCTTGGGCTAAGTTTGGCCTGCAGCTGAACCCCTCTCGGGACTGTGTCATTGGAAACCTACTTCACAAATCCACACTAATTAGACCGGAAGACTTAGGAGCTTTGCTTAGTACACAGAAACAGACATGGCAAGGCAGCTCTAAAATGGGAAGACAAAGAAGCAGAAACCATATGAGAGAACAAAACAGAAATCCAGATATAATGGAGTCAAATAATCTAACAGATGCAGAGTTCAAAACACTGGTTGTAAAGATGCTCAATGAACTTTTGAGAAGTGTAGATAAATTCAGTGAGAACTTTAACAAAAAGATAAAAAACATAAAAATGGAAATGGAAATTATAAAAGGGAACTAGTCCAAAATGAAGAACACATTATCTGATATGAGAAGTATATTAAATGGAATAAACAAAGTGAATAAAGAAGAGGATCAAATGCCCTAGCTAAAGGACAGGAAAGCCAATCAGGACACTCAATCAGAATGGCAAGAAAAAAGGTGCCATAACTATAAAAATACTTTAAGGAAGATATAGGACACTATTAAGGCTCCAAATATTCGTCTGATCAGCGTGACTGATGAAAATCAAGCTGTTGAACAGCTGTTTGAAGAAATAATGATAGAAAACTTCCCTAACCTGGTAAAAGAAATGGACACAAAACCCCAGGAAGCTCAGAGAATTCCAAAAATCAGGGATCCAAAGAGGATCACACCAAGATACATAATAATTAAAATGCCAAAGGTTAAGTACAAAGAAAGAATATTAAAAGCAGCAAGAGAAAAACAAATAATTACATATAAGAGAAAACCCATAAGACTGGCAGCTGATTTCTCAAAAGAAACTATGCAGGGCAGAAGGGCTTGGCAAAAAAATATTCGACAGGATGAAGACCCAGGATCTACAACCAAGAATAATTTATCTAGCAAAGCTATCATTTAGAGTTGAAGGACAGGTCAAAAGCTTCCCAGACAAAAATAAGCTAAAGGAATTTATCACCACCAAGCCAGTATTACAGGAAATGTTCAAGGGACTTCTTTAAAAAGAAAAAACATATATCAAAAACAGGAATAAAGAATGATAACAACTACTTTCCTATCAATAAATACCTTAAATGGAAAAGAATTAAGTGCTCCAACCAAAAGATAAAGTGGCTGAAAGGATAAGAAAACAAGACCCTTACATATGAAAAGGAAGGGGATGGAAAAAGATATTGCTTTGATGGACCTAGAAGGTATTTAAGTCAGACAGAGAAAGATAAACACTATATGATTTCACTTATATGTGGAATCTAAGGAATAAAAAGAACAAACTAATCAAAAACACACAAATATAGTGAACATTGTGGTGTTGGACAGAGGGGAGGGAGGTTTGGGGGCTGGGAGAATGGGGTGAAGGGCTAAAGAAGTACAAATTAGTAGCTGATGGATGGTCACAGGGATGGGGAACACAGCATAGGAAATGCAGTTAGCATTAATATGTTGGCTAGGTGGAGGGTCAGGGGAGGGAGAGAGCAATTGGGGGGATCATTTTATGAGCTATATATAGATGTCTAACCAATGTACTGTATACTTGAAACTAAACCAAAATTTAAAATATATATCTATAAGTTTAGAATTTACTGGGCTTTTACTATGTATCTCACATATTTATGGTCAGGATTAAATGAGGTAATATACAGGAAACATTTTGAATAGTGCTTGGCAAGTGTAAGCACTTAATTGATATTAACTACTGTTACTCTCATTTACGGATGAGGAAACTGAAGCACTGAGAGGATAAAGTAACTCGCTCAAGTTCACGTAGCTGGTAAATGCCTGCACTGGCCTGGGGGTGGGAGTAGGGAGGTGTTCCTAAAAGATATAGAAAACTATGAAATCATAGTACTTAAAACAGGAAGCACACTTTACAAAATACATTTATCTATGCCTTGCAAAATAATGTTCTGAAAGATTAGCCACTGCCTCCAGCAGCCTTATATATTCTTTACCTCTTTTCCTTTTCCCACTCAAATAACCAGACCATTCTGTGCTCTGCCTCAGGGAGGGTGTATGAGCAGGAAGAAGAGATAAAAGGAGCCTCTACCCTTAGGAGAATAGAAAAGCCTCCTGACCTAGACCCCAACTGAAGTGAGGGAGAAGATGATCAAAGGTCTCCCCTACCCCTCATCCAAGGCAGCATGAAGCCATGGAAAAGAGACTCTGAGTGCCACAGTGACCTGCAGAAACCAACGAACAAGGACTAGATGGGACAAGGACAGATGACATCGAGTGTAGGGAGTCTTTTTAGTTCCCTAAGAGTCTAGAACTCTCCCCACCCATTTCAATCCTAAAATGTAAACTCAGAACCAATGGGGTTTAAGTGTCAGTATCTTTTTTAAATGGGGGCTCAAAATATAGATGGAGAGTTTTAAAAAATAAACTAATGTTTCTCACACCCTCAAGTTTGGGAGCTGAAACTGGTATTCCAGAGGATAGATTTTATCTGGGAGGCAACCCTTGCTTGACCTCACAGATTGCAAGGACCCGATCAGCTTACGATCCCTTATTTTTTGTTTTTTACACCTGCGGCACCTGGTCTTCCTAGGTGGTCTCCCATCCAAGTACTAACCAGGCCTGACCCTGCTTAGCTTCTGAGATCAGAGGGGATTGGGTTTGTTCAGGGTGGCATGGCCATAGACAACTAGATTTTTTTTTTTGGAAAGAAAAAAGTATTGCGGAAATGTGCTATTTTTTAAAATCTCACTTAGAGGAGAAGCTTGGGCAGTGGACAATGGCAGCGATTTAATCATTCGTTGGCCTCAGTGCTTTTATCTCTGCCTTGAAATTAAATGTGATTGTTCCGTTAAGACTGGGATTGAACTTGCATGCCAGTTCGCCCCAGTCAGTCACCATCTGCCATGTTGTCTTGGCTTCATTATTAGCAGTGTCCCTTTTACTCTCAAAAGGGTTCCGGTTTGAAAAATAACTAGGTGGTTACCCTGCTTAAGATTTAAAGGAGAGTAAGTAATCCCATGGGTCGGCCAACTCTGAGTTCGGCGCTGTGAAACAGAAGTTAAGCATTGCCAGGCAGGTGTCGCTGGAGGCCAGCAGGGCAACGAAGCGACGCCCTGCAGTTGCTGAAATTTCTTCTGCGCGAGAAAGGCGGCGGAGCGGGTGGTGCGCCCCAGGAGGAATCGTGGTGAGGCCGATGGTCAGGGGCTGTGTGGACAGTGGTGGGATGTTTAAACTAAACGTTTCAGACGTGGAGCAGCTCAGGGTAACAGCCTGGCCCTTGTTATGAAAAGGGCGCAGGCGGGAGAAAGGGCACACAGATAGCATTTGGGGACGGGAACTGGGCAGCTAGCAAAAGACCGGGATGGGGCTGGCTATTCTATATCCTTTTACTCTTGAATTTTGAATCTTGTGACCATATTATTTATTTTTAAAGATCGGTAAATAAAATTAAAATTTAAAAGTATCCAGGCTACCTTGCCCATAGATTCTCAGAGATCAGCTGTGGAAACATTTATCAGGTTTTTAAAACCCCATTAGTAAAACGGGCAGCCTTCAAACATTTGAAAAGATGTACTTCATTCATTTAGGAAAAAAAAAAAAAAGAAGCAAATTAAAGCTATAGCGAAATACCATTTTTTGCCTTTCAGACTGGCAAATATGCAAAAGTTTCACAACCCCAACAGTGGAAGGAAAAAGGCCCTCTTCCACACACTGGCTGGTGAGCCTGTGATGGGCACAGACTCTGTGGGGGCATGTTGGCAATATTTGTAAAACTTAAAAATGCATATACGTTTGGGTAGCATCAGCTCTTTGTCTAGAAAGTTATCTTAGAGACATACTCCCATCTGTCGGCAAAGACACACGTGTAGTCTGTGACAGTTAACTCACCTCTCTGTACTATGTCAGAGGGTTATCATGGGCATTAAACGACATAATACATGAAAAGGACGTGAAAGAGAGCCTGGTATACAGTAAGTGCTCAGGAAATGTTGACTGTTATTATTACAACATCGTTCGTAGCAGCAAAACATTGGAAACAACCTAAATGTCTCATCAACAGGGAACCGACCGATAAAAATAGTTTCTTCTGTACATTAGAAAACCATGAGGCTTTTAAATAAAATGAGGATACTCTTTAATCAGTGCTCTGGAACGACCTCTTAGAAATATTGTTAAATGGGTAAAAAATGAAGTTTAGAAGAATGCTTATGGTTTGCCAGCATTTGTGTATGGGGTGTGCCTCTGGGTACACAGTCTCTCCAGGAAAGAAGTCACAAGAAACTGGTAACAGTGATGATTCTTGGGGTGAGAACTGGGAGGCAGGGGCTCAGGGTCACTGTATAGCCTTTTGTATCTTTTATATTGTCCACCATAGGATATATTCTCTGTCAAAAACAAATGAATACCACTTCTAAGTATATATCCAAAAGACTTGCAAGCGTTACTCAGATACTTGTATGGCAATGTTCATAGCATCATACAATGGAATGTTACTCAGCATTAAATAGGAAGGAAATTCTGACACCTGCTACAATGTAGATGAACCTTGAGGACATTATGATAAGTGAAATAAGTCAGTCCCAAAAAGACAAATGCTGTATGATTCCACTTACATGAAGTATCTAGAGTAGCCAAATTCATAGAGACAGAAAATAGAATAGTAGTTACCAGGGGCAGGATGAAAGGACAAATGGGGAGTTAGTGTTTAATGAGTACAGTTTTCGCTGGGAAAGATGAAAAAGTTCTGGAGAAAGAGCAGTGATGGTTGTAACGACATTGTGAGCATACTTAATGCCATTGTACACTCAAAAATGGTTAAAATGGTAAATTTTATGTTATGCATATTTTATCACAAAATAAAATAATTTTAATAATAAAAATAGGGTTTTTAAAAATACTTTGATTGGAGTTATGTTAGACATAGGGATGAATTACAGGAGCTGTACTGCATGAGCCACAACAAAGAATAATCCTATCCAAAAAAGGAATCTAGGTCTTCAAATTCTGGCATTTTTCATGCCAGGTGAACCTGGTGTGCTGACTGGCTTTTGGGGGATTGGTGGCACAGAGCAGAAGTGAAAGGCTGAACCAGGACCAGGGGAGGGCAGCTTCATCCAAGACAGGAACAAAAGGGAAGGGAAGAGGTGAAGGGTAAGGGCAGAAGCGGAGGAACCTCCCACCTGACCACATCGGCTTTCTCCATGAGGGAGGAAGTCAGAGGTTGGAGTGTGGGGTGATGGTATTTTGAGGAGGTAGAAAGATTGGCCTTAGAATAACAGAGGGGTCAGACCAGGAATGTGTAAAAGAATCTCCATGTTCCATGTGTAGAGAGAATTTTCCTATTCCTCCCACCTCTTCTCCCTCCCTAGGCAACAATCCCGAAGGGGTTGCAGACCCCTGGTAGCTAAATGAAAACAAGTAGAAACCAGACTCCGCATTCAGACTACCAACCACCGCAGGCTTCTCTTCTTCAGAAGCACCAAGTTGGAATGGGAAGAGGCCTCAATTTTACATTGAGATTGAAATTTGGATTATTATTGGATGGACATTATAATTACTGAAATAAGACTGAGACCAAGGGTGATCAGAACAACCATGTGATTTGTCTAAATTTCATCCAGGGGCAGAGCAAGATCTAACCCTACAAAATAAATCTAAAAGAGCAGAAACTGGCAAAAGTCAAGTTGCTTTCTGATTTTACCCCAGGAGTCATGCTGGTTCAACAGAATAGTTAACACGATTTTATCTTTGGTTGTTAATTAACATGCATATATCTTGCAACTCCCACTGGATTGTAAGCTCTCTGAGGACAAGGCCCACATGCTATTTATCCTCCTATCACCCCCAAGCCCAGCGAAGTGCCTTGCATGTACACAGTAGGCACTGACATGGCTGCTGACCAAGAGGCATTACCCCATATGAGGCACCACTGAGCCATTACTGTGCTTACACCATGTCTGGCACAGAGCAGGCAAGTGACAAGACCTGGTTGAGCTGAACTGATTCTTCTCAAAGATATAGCCTGTGTTCTAGGAAATCTGATATAAAGTGATGTTGCAGGTTGCCCAGACTTAGGGTGAAAGGGGCAGAGATGAAATAGGTGTAGATGGTCATTTTCTGTTTCTCTGTTAAGGCTAAGACACAAAAGGAGGGTGTGGTCAGACCCAGCTTATGACCTATGATACCGGAAGTGAGCATTGCAATGCCTCTTCAGGCCTCAAACCAAGCTGAACCCATTTTCGAGTAAGAGAATCTTAAAGGGCTTCTGTCCTCAAGATTATGTACAATCATCCCAATTATTGTACTTCTGAGGTAATAAATTAGCGGAAGAAGCACAGAGCCCAAGTCTTCAGACAAGGAAGTACACCTCAAGTAGCCCAAGAAGCAAACTTTTGTACAGATGAAGGCTGAGAAAAGGAAACCCAGAACCAGTTGGTTCTAGTTGGGGGAATGGTGACATTGGAGAACGCTCTCTCCCACCTGTTTCTTGTGACATTGTTCATACTGAAGTATCTCCTTTGTTGGTATGGCCATCATCCCTGTTCACAGAGCAAGGAAATAAAAGAGAAGATGTTTGAGAGTCTCCATTATTAAGGCTAAGTGCTTCCTTACTGTCTCTCTGGAAGATGAACGTGGCTGGAAGGAGAGTGGGCAGGCATTAGGTCAAGCAACAAGCCACTTATGGAGTGCCTGCAATGGATGGGGAAAGAGGGCTCTCCGTAGACTTGTCCTCCCAAATTAGATTGGGGGTGAGGGGAGAGAAAGAGCACAGGTGGTAGGTGTTCAGGGTACTCCTGAGAACATCCCTCAGGTCATGAGCTCACAGCTCAGTTCCAAATCCCAGGATGCCTGCTTGACGAGAGGGTAAAACACCCTCCTTCAGGGACAGAAGCCCACAGAGCTAAGGGCTCTGGATTTCTGAGCCAGAATTTCATCAAGGGCTGGATGACCCTGTCGTTGGAAAGCTCACTAATCTCTAGGGGTCTTGACACACAAGCACTATACAGCCTGTTACATCTACGGAGAGAATGTGGACTAGCTCCATGGCTTCTCGTGCATCCCCTCCCTCTCATTCCCAAAAAGCCAAGAAGCAGTAAAAGGACATATCCTTAGCTGAAGTGAGCATTTTTACACAAGTCCCAAGTTCCTTGGGCTCTTAGGAGCTCCTGGAAAAATGCTGTAAATAACCCTTATTGAATTCAAAGAAGGGTGAAGTAGGCACAGGACCAACCATTGCAAAAAGCATGGATTGAAGAGGGGTAGTCAGACCTCCATGCAGAGAATATAACTAGTTATAGATCTCAGCCCCTCACTGCAGGTCTGACGTTGCACAGATGTGCAGTCATATTCACACTCCCCTCTCCGAATGTGGGGATAGGGGAACATAGGAAGCAACACTGCTACAGGACAACCTGGTCATTATCTAATTTCCCTGTTACTGTGTTGGGGTAGTTATAGATTCATTTAAGCAATCAGATTATCCCTTATCTTTGCTATCTAAGTCTTGCACAGACCTTTGGGGAAAAGCGATCAAATCCTCACCTGACTCTCGGTGGGCTGGGGATTCGCGCCTGTACTATTCAGTTCGTTCACTCACATCCCAAGCCAGAACCTACAACCAAGCTGTATCTCCATAATTTAAAATTCACTCTACTCACCCCTAGTGCAGTGGCCCGTTGCTCCTGGGCCTTTGAATCCGATCCCTTTAGGGTGGGCCTTGCAGTTGGAACCCACCTACCTCCCCTTTTCCTACCTCTGTAATTAACATAGCCCCTCCTCTATTGCCTCACCAACCAACTATTTTAGAACCAAAAAGTCTTTGTCTATTCATAGACACAGAAAGTAACTTTCGTTTTATGTTTTTTAATCTAATGTCTATGTCTTCCATGGTTCTCTTTGCTTATCTAATCAGCATGTCCTAGGGAGGTTTATTACTGGCCCCTTTAGCTTGTCCAGGCACAACAGAGCCAGTGGAAGCAATTCCCCGGGGGAGAATCAGCGACTCTAAAATAGACAATTCTTGAGAAAGATGTCAGACCTTTCGCCTCTGTTCTCCACGGGCCTGAATCTTCCACAGCCCACCACCACTCCAGCACTGCCAACCCCAAATCCTGACTCTTCAGAGGATACAGACTAGGAAAATAAGGCATTTGAACATACAAACTCTGCAAGAAAAATGTTGCATACTTGTGGTTTTTCTAAGTTTTATACAGATTTTTGGCTTCGTTTTCATTAATTCCTTTTCTTTAAGTAGGAAAGGCCTGATGAGGGAGGAAGAAGTGGGAAACAGGAAGTTTGGAAGGAGAGACAGTGAGTAGGAAGTAGATGTGGAAGGGAGGCAAGTTGGCAGGGTGGAAAGGTGAAGAGGAGCGTGCTGGCAGATCCAGGCATCAGGTGTGTGGTGTGGTACTACACACATTTTCCCTCATTTAACTCTCTCAACTGTCTTGTGAAAAGAGATTTTCATCCCCAGCCTTGCAGATAATGGAAGCTGAGGCTCAGAGAACATAATACTCGCCCAAGGCCCCATGAACACAGGAGAAAGAGCAGGGGTTGGAAACTCCGTTAAAAAACGAACTCTACTCCTTTCTTCTGCAGGCCAGTCTATGGAGTCTCTCAGTTTCTTCAGACACATATTTCAGGGTTTACTTTCGCTTTCAGACAAGAAATTTATATTCTGGTTTAAAGTCCTCACTTAATTCCTAGCTCACATGGCGTTTTCCCTCAGTGGAAAGCCATATCCTTGGACCTCGGGCCACTGACAGCAGACATATAGAAAGATGTGTTTTGGAGGTCCTGGTTTGCCTGGAACTTTAGTGATTTTAGCACCAAAAGCCCCACGATCCAGGTAACTCCCGAGCTGCGGGCAGATCAGGATGGCCTGGGAAAATCTAGGTGCCTCGAGGAGTTTCAAGCAAGACAGGATTAGACGAATTCACAAGCAAAAGAAGGAGAGGCCCCTAAAAGAAGTGCAAAGGTAGAGAGGGGTTTAGTTTAGTAAAAGAGAAACTGCAAGTGTTTGGAGGATTAATTGTCCGACAAACGAACATTGCCTGCCTTCTAAGGGCTAGGCCCAGTGTGTTAAAAAAATTCTAAAAATCGCTTCATGAAGAAAATAGCCTTGTGCTGGACAGTGAAGAGGTCAGGTAGGGGTAGGATTTGGAACGGCAGAACTACCAAAGGGAGGCAGAAGGATGTGGACTTGAGAAGAGAAAGAACACAGTATTTCCCGGCAACTAAGGCTGGTTTGGAGAGAAAAAGGTTGGGTCCTGAAAAATAGGCTCGGTCTTTCTAAGGAGAGGCGTAAACATCAGCAACGCTCCTCATCCGACTCCTAATTGACAAAGTCTGTGGATGCTTTTCAGGCCTCTCCTCGATAGACCTGTTACATGTGACGTTATTGACAACTCTTTCCTTCTTGAAACCCCTTCAGTTAGAGATGACTGGGGATGTTTGCCTGTTTGTTTTGGTTGGGAATATTTTGGGACTTCTGGATCACACTGGGTATGTGTACCTTCATCTTTGCTAGAAAACAACACACAGTTTTCCAGAAGGGTTGTAGTATTTCACACCCCAGGCAGCAGTGTCAGATCATCTAACTGGATTATTTAAGGACAAGAGTTGTTAGATCTGGAATGTTCTAGGTCTCTGCCTCCTGGCATTTGCTCAGTTTCCCCTTTGCAACTTCTCCCCACAAATCCCCTCTCTCCTGTGAGCTTGAGTCCTGTTGCTGGCCTAAGCCAATCCCGCCACCGTCAGCTTTCTCCCCACAACACAGACCAGTTAAGAGCTTTAAAGACTCACCTTCCTGAAACCTTGCTTTTGCATTTTGTTCTGTGTTCCAAAATTGCCAGTGGCTTCCCAGGGAAGTCGAATAAAGTCTGCACTCCTTGGACTGGCACCCAAAGCCTCTCCCTGCCTGGCTCCCTCATTCTTTCCAAAACTTATTTCTCCCTACTCCCCAAGGGGGCACCCTTGAATCCAGCCAAGGGGACCCATCTTGCTGGTGGGGGGCGGGCACAAATTTGTAGAGCCACTCTGTAAAAATAATGTGGCAATATTTAATAAAGATGAAAATACACGTCCTAAATGACCAAGCAATTCCACTTTCATACATACCGGGGCACATAAACAAAAATGTTTCTACAGCATTCTGTAGGCAATTAAATTTGGAAGCAATACAAGCATCCATCAAGAGTGGAATGAATAAGTAAATTCCAGTCTCTGCACCTATATTCGCTCTGTTCTCCCAGTGACTCTAGGTCAGTGGGCATGTTAGTTTTTGAGACAACATATCTTCATTTAAAACAAGTTGGGATTTTTTCACTGAAAAATGAATTTCCAAAGTCATTGTGTTAATATGTAGGAAAACTCTAACAGGTTGTGGTCATGTTTCATCATTTTATTAATTTAAGTGTTCCTTTTCTTTTTTAATTCACTTTTTAAAATTTATATACAGCAAAATCCATTCTCTTTTGATGTTTGTTTCTACAAGTGTTAACAAATGCATACAGCCTATCCTTTGCTTTTTTATGTTTTTTACAAAGGAGTATCAAGATGGGTTTAAAGTGATTTCTCTTTGATTTCATTCACCGGGGCTTTGGAAAACAAAGTTTAATTTCACAACTTGGTAGGGAAGCTATGTTTACTCCATGAGTTCACAAAAGTTCAGTTCCACCTATTGGTTCTTGCTCAATTGTTTGAGGTCCTGATTGCCTGTCAGGATGATCAGTACTGGGCTGACCCTTTCCACTAAAGACAGAGGGGTCTCTTCTGGCAAAACAGTCCTGGCTTTCACTCTCTATGGAAACTTGACAAGCCATTAGTGCTGCTGAAAGGCATAGCCAAGGATCTTTCTAAACAAGGTGCTCTTGGCTGCTAAGTATGTAGGTGACCTAAAACTCCAGAGGGTCTGCTGTATATGAACTGACTTGTCCCCTAGAAAATGTCAGAATTCGATGGCCTAACCATTGAGAGAGAGTGAAAACTTGTCCCTTCACTTTTCCAAGAAAGGCAGGGAATATTGGACTGTTAGTAATCGTACAGTTTTCAAAGTACATTAAATTAGCTAAGTTAACTATTCAAACATAGTGCACAATTCCAATTGTTATGACATTATGCAAAAATTTTTTTAAATTTTTCACTAATGGGAAATAAAAATCTAGAAATACCTGCCTACCATCCCATCAAGAGACCAACTACTACCTCATCCGATATTTTACCCCTCCACACTCCTGTTGTTTTGACCTTTTTACTTCAATGAGTGACTACAAAAATGGGATGCTAGGCCCCACCAAGATGGCAGCGTCAATGGCCAGCCCCACTGGGGTGAGTAGGAACTAGCAGCTCTTGCGAGTTCCCAGGTGATGCTGATGCTGTTGCTCAGGGGACCACACTTTGAGAATCACTGCTCTAAATTTAACGATTTATAGAAAATGCATAAGGTAGAGGAACCGATTAACACCACGAGGATGCATTAAAACAAAAATCTAGACTCTGAGAAATAGTTCCTTCAACAAATAAATTATAAGGAAAAAGCGATCACTTTCCTTTAATCAGGAAGGTGATTAAAGAAGACTAAATAGGTACAGAGAGCAGGTGAGAGAGCAGCCCAGTCAGAGTACAAGCCTTGTCCTGTGCATGAAGCTGGATGTCCACATCTACCAGAGTCTGCCATGGGCCTCCAACGGCAGCTTAGACTGGTCACATCCAAATCACTTTAAAAGGGAAGATGCCTATATCTACTCAAGTATAAAATATCAGAGGAGCTCTTTGCTCAGGCACCAGTAGAACAATATCCTGGCTTTGCCGGGGAGACAGTGACAGATTTTAGCTTCTACTTTGTAATCTGGTTCCAAGATGACACTAGGCATAGCAGGTTCATGGGCATTCACTTCATAGATCAGAGTGATGCCTTTGACTTTAATATTTTTTTGCAAAATCATTTCAAGTGAGTAAAGCAGGTATCTGAGATGTCCAAAGAATCTGAAATCAAACATGGCTATGGAAACCACCCCTTCAACTTCCTGTAGTTCAGAATATACAAATTGCATGTAGTTGGTTATATTGTATTCAATTATTATTGCACTTAGCTTAAAATAAGAATTGACATTGCATTTATAGGGATCAATGAGTGTTACTATTTGTAAAACTGTACGTTTTGTGTGCCACTTATCAACGTTACCCATAAATCAGCACTTGGGGAAATTTTACTCTCTTAACCTATTAATACTAGGAATAAAGTATAAAAAGTTAAATAGAAGAAAAATGATGCTGGGAGCACCATCTTTGAGGTTGGAAACCCCTTCTCTCAGCATTTATAAGTCCAGAATTTTGACAGGGATAGAGATGGAGAAGGACATCTTTCCTGGTCACTGTCCTATACTCTTCTGCACCGTGCTCAGGGCGGTCCCATCATCCTCTTGTGCGTTCATATGTCACTTCTCATGATAAAAAGGTTGTTCAGTGGCACCTCCACTATTTTCTGTTGGTTGAAAAGTACATCTTTGGATGAGTTGGAGAGCTATAGCTTTAGCTATTTTACGGGTTTTCCCAAAGTGAAGGGTTTGATACCCATCACCTCAAAAACAAGTTGCTCTCTATCACTTTCCTTTCCCGCTGCCTGACCTATGCCATATACAGACCTTCTCAGTTGGATAGGTGCTATCTAGTTGGTTCATCAATGGGTAACTTAAGGCAGAAATAAGAAGATATAATGTCTTTTCTTAGCACCTATTTGGATGCTGTTATGAACTGAATGCTTGTGTCCCTCAAAATTCATATGTTGAAATCTAATCCCCAATTTGATGGTACAAAGTGGGACCTGTGGGAGGTGATTAGGTCATGAGCATGGGGCCCTCATGAATGGGATTAGTGACCCCATAAGAGATCTGGCTTACTCTCTTTCTGTGAGGATGTGAGAAGTCAGCTGCCTACTAGCAAAAAAAGCACCCTCTTCAGCACCAGACCACGCTAGCACCCAATCTCAGACATCCAGCCTCCAGAACTGTGAGAAATAAATTATCGTTGTTGTAAGCCAGCCAGTTTATGGTATTTTGTTACAGCAGCCCAAGCTAAGACAGATGCATACACTCTGAATGAAAGAAATCCTTATAGTTTCAAAATACATTCTCTCTCCTTGATTTCCATCTTTTCTCTCTTCCTAACCTCGGGTCCATTTTGTTTTTCATTGTACTCCCCCCTCCAGCATCTCTATTCTTGCAGTCATGGTAGGACATCTAAGTTAATGTTTCAAACAGAAAACACTAAAAGAAAAATCTCTACAACCACTAGTGACTAAAGTACTGGGAAGCTACGTTCTCAATCTTTGTATCCTCAGGATGATAATATATTTTATATTTAAATTGCTGATACATTGAAAATAAAGTTTAAGATACATGCATCTAAAGCATATGCTGTATTGGTACAATAACGCTAATTTGAAATTTGAAATGTTTGTAGTACATCGCCTTTCTCTTGAACCTGTACACTTACTGTAAAGCACAACAAAACATGTAGGAGATAATTAGGGAAATTTTAACACTGGACATTTGATGAACTTTTTGTTTAGTTGTGATAAGGGTATTGTAGTTTTCTTTTTTAAAGAGTGCTATCTTTCAGTACTAAAACACTTTTGGATGAAATGATGATGTCTGAGATTCACTTCAAAATAATCTTCAGGGAGAGGAGAGTGAAGAGGGGGTATGGATGAAAGAAGATCGGTCTTGAAATGATAAATATGGGCACAAAGAAATTCATTACACTCTTACTCTCTTCATTTGAATGTTAAAGTTTCCTGTAATAAAAAGTAACAAAACAAAACACAGAGGACAGACATATACTTCCTGACGCTAGTTATCTGAGCAAGACAACTCCAAGTCTCACCCCTAAACTCCTCAGCCTTCTGGGGAGAGATAGAAGCGAACATCCCAGGTCACCTCTCCGATCACCTCGGCAGTTGTGATCACCCTGGGAGCAGTGCTGCCTGTTTAAGCTGGTGAATGAACATGCTTCTCAATATACACAGAGAAAGAGAGGGCTAAATGGAGCATAACAGGGAGGCAGGAGGGGCTGCTCACCCTCAGGACCCATGTTCTCTGGGTGTCCTGGGCCTCCTTAGCAGGGGTCAAGAGATTCTGTGCCATGAAGCTTCCTCGGTTAGAATACAAGTGCTACTGGTTCACCTTCATCCCCAAGGCTGAGTAGGGTGGAATCAGCCTGGGCCTTGCACATTTCCTAGGATTAGTGGCAGACTCAGGTCTCTGTATTGCCCACACTCCTGCTACCACTGTGGAGTAGCACAGAAAATGGGAACCAAGCAGATAAGTTGGCTGGGAGAGGTGGAAAGTGCCACAAAACTTTGACTCTCTCTCAGCCTTGGCCTGCTAAGAGTAGAAGGAAACAGTGCCTGAATGGTAGAAAATTAGATAGTAGCTACCCATGGAAACCAGTCAAAAGCTGGCCCACCTATCTTTTGGGTCCCAAAATATGGTTGTACCATAAGTGTATGTCTTGGGAACATGGCCGCTTTTATCTATTTCCTTTTCATTTGTTCAATATCATCCTCTCTCAGGTATCCTTTTTTTATTGAGTACCTGTGTGAAGCATACTATTTCATTTAATCTTCCCCTGATGATTACCTGAGGAAGGGATACCACCTGAGGAAGGTGCCATTAGCCTCACATTACAGATGCAGAAACTGAGGCACACAAGTTAAGGAACTTTCCTAAGTCCACAACTTGTAAATGGAAGAGCACAATTCTTACTTCACAAAGCTGCCTCAATACTGGAGAAGATGATGACCTTGAGAATGTGCCTAAGAACCTCAAAAAGAAAGGAGGTCCTAGGGAATAAAATTGAGACTGCTCATATCCTGCCCCTGCCAGCCAGTCTGCTTGGTTCACATGCCATAACTGGCAATTCTAGGTTTGGATGGATCAAAGGAGGCTGTTCCCATGCTGTGTTCCATTCTTACCTCCCTAGGCCTCTCTCTCCGCCATCGCATCCCAGTTTCCAGAAATCTCTCAGGCCCCATGAGCAGCAGCTCCATTATCATCATCAATGGGCAGTGATGCTCACATCAGCTGTCTGCCATCCCCTGGCCACCCAACTGCCCCACTGAGTATCAGGCCACAGTAATGCACTAGTGCTGCTCTCTCCCTTCTAACCCAGTTTCTGCTCCCTCTAGTCGAAGAGACTGCTCCGGCCAGCTTGCCAGATTCCCAAATGCCACTTTCTAGAACTCAGCCCACCTGACCTCTGAACTGTCAGAGGCTGTGACTACCTCTCCTGATCCTGGCCCTGTGACACTTCCTCTGGGGGCCTCTGCTCTAGTGGATGTGAGCTCCTTAAGTCTCAGGGCTGCACAGGGCTCTGCCCTCCCCGTCTTGTACACTTTCCTCAGGTGACCTGTAGCCTCCCCTGACTCCCAAGCCTGTGGCAGCTTGCTCTGCCTTGACCAAGTCCTGTAAGCCAGTGCCCTTCTGCTGGCCTCACCACTTCGAAGTTGAATAACATGCCATGCTGCAGGGCATGGGAGCCGGCTTCCAGTGGCCAAAGTAATATAATCTCAGCAAGTGGGGGCGGGGGGGGGACACACAATCCAATCCCAGGGAAAGGAGAGTGTGGTCTGCAATTTCTTTAGCCATAGAGAAACCCAATTTGAAGAGGTGAGGTGAAGACTGGTATCAAGACACAGCAACCCTTCTCAACCAGTTCTGTGAGAATTAAGCCCCAACACCCTGAGGTATCACTTGTGTGTAATAAATTATAACTCAAGCATCTAGAATGGTATTAACCATGCCTCGAGTACTGAGGAAAGTCACCAAATCATTTTCTATTTGAACCCCAGTTGAGAAAGGCTGAAGTACAGAGCAGGCATCAGGCACCAGAATCTGGCCCTTCCCAGAGGGTGCTCGACTGGGACTGTGCCCAGCACCAACTGTGTACGCTGAGCTCCCAACATGGAGCCTCCTAGACCTGTCTGCTTTTCTCTCTCAAGAGAGGAAGCACCCAAGTGGAGGGCCTGCCCTAGCCAGAACTGCCCTTAAGTGCTAAGGGTCTCTTCCACCAGCTGGATCAGACACCTCTGGGAGCCGGGCCAGGAATTCCTCAAGGAGGTAATAAAAGAGTAGAGCAAGGAACCAGCCAACTACACTAAATGGGTGCTAAGCTCTAAAATGACAGGGTGCTGCTCACTGGCCTAATGGGCCCCAAATCTAGAAGTGATTTCAGTAGGTCTAGGTCAGGGCTCGGAAACCTACGCCTGTGTTAAAGAAGCTCCCCAGATACTAATTTGTGGAGGGACTTGGGAGCAACTTGGTAACTTCTTCCTTACTGACCTGTTGCTTTGCTCTTCCTGCACTTAATAACTGTTCCCTCGGAGGGGCCCCAGGAGACTGTGGCCAGTGCATCAGAAAGTTGGCTGGGCTAGTGATCACATCTTTCGCCCAGCTCCAAACACTGGTCTAAACAGCAGTGGAAGATCCAGCAAGCAGAGGCAGGCGTGACAGAGGCTGTACAGCCCCTGCCCTCCTAACCCCACAAATGAATGCAGGTGCCAAGCCCTCGGTCTAATCCTTTCCCCTGCTGCTCACAATAACATACTGCATGTCAATCTGAGGGATGCAGCATTCTTCTCGTCACTACAGAGGGGTCCTCAACTTTGGCACAGCCAAAACCTCCTCGGCATCCTTTCTCCTCCACTCTCGCTGAGCCGAATGGCCCAGGACTCATTCCACACACCACACAGAAAGCACTGAAGCAGAAGTTGCTTTAATCAAGGCGTGAAGTCCTCAATCAGGTGGACCTCACTCAACCTTTGGTGGTGGGGTCTCAGCCTATCCCCGCCACATGCCCTGAGGCCCCTCAGGAAGGAGGGAGCAGCTGAACAGCAAATATGGCAGAGGTCAGGAAAATGGGGGAACTCAGGGCAAGCGGCAGGGGCAGGGCACTGAGTGTAGTGAGGCTGAACGGGGGCTGGAACAGCATTACACACACACTTCTACCTGGGGGCCAGCTGAGGTGGCTGTGCATCAGGCAGAGCGCCACCAGGAGGGCTGAGAGCAGAAAAGGGTAACGGGGGAAGGAGCACTTAGGAGATGAGGCGACAGTGAAGCTGGTGTAGCTGCTCCTGGGTCAGCACCAGCCGGTGTCGCTGTCCAAGGCCAGCTGCACACGAGAAGGTCACTTTGCCCATGTAGACAGTGTCGTCCTGCTGCTCCTCCTTGGCCTGGGAGTTGGCGAGAAGAGAACCCCAGGTCAGGGGCTCACTTGTCCCTGAGCCCAGAGACCAAGGTAGCCCCTGGGAGACAGGTTTGGGGGCTATGGTGACATTTTCCAAATCAGAATTGGGGTACGCAGTCTCCCAAGGGAGTTTTGAGCCCCTCCTGGTGTCACAAGTCATAGAAGTTATTTAACTGCTACAACAGTGGAATTTCTGGAAGCATCGCAAGAACTTCTGAGTTGACACTTGGTCAGATACTCAGGATGTGCAGTTGTTGGACCTGAGACCCCAGAGGCCACTTCAAATTCTTGGGGAGAGGAGAAGGACCCATTTGAGCCTCCATGCTGCCCACCTCCCTCCCCACACTCCCTCTGACCCTGAGGAAGGCTGAGGAAGGGAAGGTGGCGAAGTCAGTGGGGACCGTGGCTCCAGGGCGCTGCGATACAGTCTCCTTGAGGACCTCATCCTGGCAGAGGAGGGAGAAGAACAAGGGTTCATTTAGGAGACAGACCCCCCTCCCCACCCACACACACATAGGCTAGTCCAAAACCTCCTGGTTTCACGGGAACACTAATACCAGGAACAGGGACCCAGTCCTCTCTATCACCAAACTTCTGCTCTCGCCTCCAACCCCATCCCCACCCCAACATCCTTCCTTATACTTGTTCTTTAAGGCCCCATTCAGAATCTACAGGCTTTGGGAAGCCCTCCCCAACTGCCCTGCCCCATGGCGACCTCAGCTCTGATAAAAGCTGCACCTGAACCACACACTCTTAAGATCAACCCATTTTGTTGATAAGAATCTGCCTTCTGTTTGCACCAAAACAGTGAGCTCCCAAGGCAGGAACCCTGCCTTCCCTTCCACCTCCCCTGCAATGTGCCATCTAGCACAGGGCTGGCCAGAGGAACGCTGGGAGGGCCTGTGGAAGTCAATGTGCTAAGACTTCACCAGGGACTGCTACAGAGCAAGCTCTTAGGGTGAGGAAGGACAGGGTCAGGGCTGACCTTGAGCTTCTCGATGGTGTCGCTTAGGGACTTGAGCTGAGCCACTTGCTCCAGGAGCTGGGCCGACGGGCTCTTGGCAGCTGTGGGAGGGAAGGCTGGTGAGGGCCACCAAGACCCCAGAAGGTGGCTGTCCTGGATTAAGGGTCAGCAATGCAGACACTGGACCCTCTCATGGAACAGGCACATGAAAGCGTGGATGAATCAAGCAAACTGAACACTGAGAAAAAGAGCAGTATGGGAACTGCCTGGGCAGGGTCTATATCCCTGAGGCAAGGGGAAGGGGTGTGTTATTCATCTCAGGGGTTGGCAAGTCCATACCAGGGCTGGTGCGAGTAATATCTACTACGTGGGTGTGCGCGCTCAGCTGATTCAAAGTCTCCAGCAGCTGGTTGGTCTTACGATACAGCGCTCCAGCTGCTAGCTCACTGCCAGGGCCCTCATGGGGCGGGAGGGAGAGCTTTGCCACATGCAGAGGGGGCAGGGCTGCTAAGGAGGCCTTCATTTGGGCTCCCTGTGGGGGGAAAAAAGAGGGGTAATGGTAAGAGGTGATAGAAGGCCCTGCCATCTATCATCAAGGAGGCAGATAGGCTTTACCTCCACCCCAGTCCTCCCTGTGACCTCCTCACCTTGAGAATGCTGTTCTCATGCTGGAGCTGGGAGATGTGCAGCCTCATGGCAGAGATCTGCTGAAGCAGCAGTGGCGAGTCCCTCACCAGCCCGGGGCCTGGCACAGACCCCAGAGCCTGCCCGGGGGCGCCTCCTGTGTCACCACAGTAAATGTCATCAGTCCCAGGGGTAGAGGGCTGAAGATGGGTTCCATCCCTGCTCATCTCCTTTCCTTATATCCTCCCACCCCAAGTCCTGGTGGCTCCCAAGAGGGAAGTCTCACCCTGCTCCCCCAGCCCCAATTCCCACCAGCACGGGCAACCACCAGCCAGGGTGGGTCTCTACCTCGCTGCTGTTCTTCTGTGCTCAGGAGAGCCATGGGGAGCAAGGAAAGAGGAGAGAGGAATTAGGTGATTGGGGGGTCAGGGGGACACCGCAGAGAAATCCTGGACACGACCTACAGGAAAACCCTTTCCTCATCGCCATATTTTCTCTAACAAGGCCCTGCCTCTGCCCCCCCACCTTTTGGAAGAGCAAACGTGTGAAATAAAGATGGGAAAGGGAAGTGAGGCCATGAGACACAGTGTGACGTGTGAGGAAGACATGGGAGTGTGCGCTGGAGAAAGCACTTGGGGCATGAGGCCACTCCTGCCTCCCTGACTCATACTCCGGCTCCAAGACAGGCGGAGGGGATGCTCCCGAGACCCTGATGTGTCGGTGCCCTTACTGCTTCTAAGCAGCAAAGCCTAAGTTAAGGATGGAGACACATTCGTGTTCCTGAGGTTCTCCACTGCTCTGAGGCAAAAGACATCCTTTTTTGGTGGGAAGGTTCATATATTCAGAACCAGTATTTAAAGAGCCTGTGCTAAAACAATACAAAGTGGTAATTCTGGAGACCCCGCCCACAAGGAAAAGGAGCCATAGGAGTCTACGGTCAAGAAGGTACTTGGTCACCTCCCAACCTCAAGAGGCACCAGAGACAGGGGCATTGATGAGGATAAGACCCTAGGTGAGGCCAGCTGACAAAACAGGCACAGGAGGGGCAGTCAGGAGACCCTGAGGCCTCACTCCAGGGCAAGGAGACTATCTTCTGGAAATGAGAGAGTAAGTGAGAAACTAAAGAAAGAACAACAAATAAACTCCAGGTCAGATGAAAACTAAGATGGCAGTGGGCACCTCTCTGGTCAGGAAACTGGGGAGACTGAGCCTGGAAGCCAGAAAAACTCATAAAGGAAGGAGCCCTGACCACGCTAAGAGATAGGCAAAGGTCAGAACACAAGCCCCAAGTGAAACTAAGAGAATTCAGCAATGGAAGAGACAGCCACACCACAGGGAGAAGCCACGTGAACTCAGCAGGGAAAACCTGGTGCCCACGCAGAGGAGCAATCAAAAGCAGGCATCAGGCACAGCTGGATTCTACAGCAGTCAGCCCGGCCAAGGCAAGGAATCAGGGCTGGGTCAAAAAGGCCACACTGCAGACCCAGAAGGGACATCTACTAGAGTCCAACCGTCACTGTAATTCTGAGCGGCACTGACAACTTGGTAACACCCCACCTTGGTTAGAGGGACTCTGCACATATCTTTGGGAGAAGTCAAATCTTAGTGAAAGCTGCCACAGAATGAAACTGGGCAAGCTCATTCCTGGCTGAACATCTAGGGGTAAGAATGGGGCAGAAGTCAAACTGAGGCCAAGGACAAGAGGGAGGCCATTCAATCTCCTGCGGGCCAGTGCTGCCTGTCCCACTGCACTCACCACCTGCAATGCCAGAGACCAGAGTAGCAATACCGGAGGGAGGGGGCCCCCGGAGGCCCTCGATCGTGCGCTTGGACTGGCTGTTCAGCCGCTGCTTGAGCTCTGCCTTCTCTGCCTCCAACTGGTCAATGTCAGCCTGGAGTGCATCCATTGTCTCCTCAAACTCTCTGTGAAAGAGAATCTGAGCTTGGGCAGTGTCCCTACCCCATGGCCCCATCCTACTCCTCAGTCCTGGCAGGTCCTTGTAGTAGCCCTGCTGGCGAGGTCCAGAGGTGGCACAGGCTCAGACTGGGGTGATGTAATGGAGTCGGCAGTGGGCGAGGAAAATGGCGCCTGTTCCCCTGGGGAGCCTCAGGATGAGAGAGTAGGGCATGTCAGGAGGCAGAGCTGCCAGCAGGAGAGAAGGCTGGAGCAAGCGGGGGCCAGGGAAGAGCCTAACTTTTCTTTCTTCCGCAGCAATGCCTGGGTTTCCTCCAGCCGAGTCTGGACTTTCTCGATGCGCTCATCTGCATCCTTGGCAGCACTGTCCAGCTTCTTCTCCAGGAGGCTCAGCCGCACGTTGGCCTCACTCAGCTCCTCCCCCTGGACAAGGGCAGAGAGCTTCTAGTTCCCTTACACCCTCCCATGGCCCCCAGGGACCCAGGATAGACCGTAAGATGGAAGCCTCTCTAAAGGCCCACTAAGCTCCCACTGATCACAGGCACTTCTTGTCTCAACCCTAATCCGTCCTAGTCTCAACCAAGACTCACCCTGTGCCCTGCAACACTTCCTGGCCCCCAGACCCCGAGACTACCCTACCCTCACCTTGATCTTGAGTGACTTCTTCAACTCCTTGATAACTGTCTCTCGATCTTCAAGCTTCAAGCCCAGGCCTTCAGCATCTGTGATCTCTGCACGAAGGGCTGCAGCCCGCAGTTCAACAGGAGGAGGCTAAGGGCCGGGGTGAGAGCAGAGGGCAGGGGTCGGGAGAGGAGGTCACCAATGTGCTCCTTTCAGAGAGATCCAGTTTCTTGCCTTCTAAGGAGGATGATGCTCTCCAAGTTCCTTCCTCCACCTCCCAGCCCTCCCACAACGAGCAGTGTCTCTAGGTCCCAGCCCCCTGGGTCCAAGGAGCACATTCCCACCTTGCTGGGGGGTCGCTCTGCATCATACTCTCCCTCCTGCATGGCTGTGGCCAACTTGTTCATGGTGCTGATGAGAATGCTGCATGACTGGCGTAGACACTCATAGGGGCTGCTGGACGGGGTCCCATAGATCTGCAGGAGCCACGGGCAGTAGTGAAAACCTCGTACTGGCCATTTGATCCCCCCACACCTTCTGCCCTGCCATCCAGGCCCACCTGCTCGCTTGCTTTGAAAGCCAGCTCCTCCAGGGCAGCCACAGGCAGTCCCTCATTCTCCGCCAGTGGAGCAATGAGCTGGGCAGCAGCAGCTGCCACCTCCTGCAGCACAGCCACCACCCATGTCAAGTGTTTTCTGCAGTCTAGGAGTGTGTCGGATACCTGTGCAATAGGCCAGGGTCAGGAGTCCAACCTGGGTCCAGCACCACGGCTCCCAGCTACCTCAAAATCATTCTTGCCCCATGACCAGATTCAGGACTTAACATACTAGGCCCTTCTTTGCTCTACTCAACTTCCTTCCCTTCCCCAGCCCTAAACCTGTGGTCCAAAGGCCAGTGCAGCGGGGATCCCAGGAGCATCTGTCCCTGGCATTCGCCTTCGGATCTTCTTGCAGAACTGGCGGATGTCACTGCATGACGTTTCCAGGTCCCGGAGCAGGAGGGCAATATCTGAAGCCTCCTGCCCACCCTTTTCAGGGAACAGGAGGAAATGGATGGGGAGCCGAGACAGCATTAGGGCTGGAGGTGAGGAGGGGAAGCTAAGAAGAAAGAGGAGCCAGTTGTGCTCTCACCTGCAAGAAGGCACGCAGCCGTCCCACCTCCACACTCATGCAGTCCAGGGCACTCTGGGTGAACTGTGAGGACAGAAGCATGTCAGCCTCCAAGAGGAGCCCTTCTGCCCCATCATCATCTCTAAGAAGTCCCAGCCCTCTAGTGAACCCCATACATAATGGGTTCCCAGGCTTCCCTAATTTGGCCTCAGTGACTCTGTTCCAGTCCTATGTGCTACCCCTGAGGGTCAGATCCCTCGACTTGATGCCCTCCGTTTCTGATCTCTACAGGGGGCTCAACCACCAGCCCAGACACTTCACCTTGATGTGGTCAGCCAGCTGCATGGTACTGTCCTCGGGCTGTTCAGCAAGGTGGATACTGTACAGATGCTGAGGGATGACAAAGAAACAGAAGCCTTTAGGCCTCGGAGGGATGGAGGATTCTTCCCCAATTGCAGTTTGAGCCCCAGTCACCACAGGACTCCAGAGGTAGGAAAATCTGAAAGCTCCAAGGGCTGCATCCTGAAGTGAGTTCATCTAGAGCATGCTGAGCCTCAGGCACACAACCTAGGCTATGCTGACCACAGCCCTAGAAGGAGAAACCCTCCCTCCCTCCTGCACCAAGCCAGGATCCTCATCCCAGACCTGGTAGTACTTGATGGCCTTGGTGAGAGGCTCAACATTGACAGTCTCGTCCAGCTGGTCCTTGTGCAGCAGTTCAATGAGGAAGTCCAAGGAGCGCTCATGGGCACTCATCTCAGGGTAGAGGCTGCCCACCTTCTTGTACACGTCCACATTGCACTGAGAGAGAGCGCTAGAGACCAGAGAAGGGCCCTGTGAAGCCAGGGTCTGCCAGGCAATCTCAGTTCAAGCCAATCTGAGACCTGAGGCCTGGAATAGAGGTCAGAGTCACTTACTGCTCATAGCGGTGGAGTGTGGCCTGCAGCAGACTCAGTGAGTACACCAGCCCAGCGGCAAAGCTGAGCTGCTCCCCTGCAGCTCCTCGAAGCCCAGGCCGCTCTGAACAGTTCTCACTTAGGTCAAACTTCTCCTGGGCCTGCTTCCGGATCAGCTCCGCCTGTAGGAAGAAGTGCCAGGGACCTGGGGCTCAGAGCAGAGGATGGAAGACACAGACTCAGGAATACAGGACACACTGCTGAGCAACTATTAGGGGGTGGGTGGAGAAAGCAGAAACAGCTCTTAGATGGGCAGGGAGTCTTGCATAGGGAAAGGGTAATGATGTGGTTACTGGCAGCTATGAGGATTTGGGATGTGGGGATGAAAGGGCAGTGGAAACAGTGGGACCAAGCTCTTTCCCGCAAGCTTGAAGCTGCTGCTCCTGCTACCCTTCCACTAAAATGCTATCCTGATAATTATCCCCCAATTAACTCCTAGTCATCTTCTGGGTCTCAGCTCAAATGTTATTCCTTCAGTGACACCCCTCCACCTAAATCAGCTCCCCAACTGTGCTCTCTCAAAGAAGCTATCCCCACTGTAACAGGCCATCTGTGACATGTGACCACCTGCAACTTTGCTGACTACGTTCACCCAATACATCATAAACTTGGGAGAAGGGACACTGACTGCTGGCTTCACTGTACTTCCTCAATGCCTGGTTCACAACAAGTTCAACGGGTTCCCACTGAACATGTGACTGACTGGCCGTACCTTGCAAATGAGACGAGGCATGAGCAGCAGCACCAGGACACAGTCATGGTCTCCACCTGGCCGAAGGAAGCTGTCAGGCATGAAGGCTGTCATCAGGGACATGTGCCGATTGGCCTGGGCCACCTCCATCTGCCTCAATTCCATCTCAATAGCCTGTGAGGTAGACAGGGAGGCAGGCTCTCAGACAGGATAGAGTTCCAGACCTACTGTGCCTTGCTCACAAGGTCCTCTGCTTCTAGGACAAGCCCAGGCCAGGTGTCTTCCAAACCATGACACAAAGCACCTGGTCCCCAAGGAACCTCACACCAGGTCAGTCCACAGCCACACTCAGGCTGGGCTCTCCCACATTCTCCCCTCACTGGCCAACTTGCTTTCCTGACCTTGGCGTGGGCCTTAGTCTCAGCAAACTTGATTTTGAAGTCAAAAGTCTCTGGGGGTGGCTGCTGCTGACGCTCCACAGATGCTTCCTGCTGGTTTGTCAGTTCTCGATTCACGTCCTGAGAGCAGAGATGGAGAGTGAGGCATAGCTGGGTCATGAGGGAGCCGTGGGGTGATCACAGGCAGAGAGCAGGGGATGCACAAGTACCTGTAGGTGGGCAGTCAATTGGCGGTATTTCTTGATAGTTTGCTGGTAGTCTGCGACCGTCTCCTGAGCGGCCTCCACACGCTTCTGGGCCTCCCGTACCCGGGCGCCAGCCATGTCCAGCTGCTCCCGCAACTCCAGTTCTGTCTCACGTGCATTCTCTTGCAGTTCATCGTTCATTTCATTCATCGCTTCCTGGGAAGCCACAAGGGAATTGGGGCAAAAGAGAGGCAAGGTTAGGGTAGCAGGCCAGGGTGAGTCCACTTACCGCACACCCTGCTCAAAAGTCAAGGGTCATGTGTCAGTGCCTCTCTCAGCAAGTCCCTTTTAAATACCCTCCATCAGGGTCAGAAGTCAGGGGTCGGCTCTCGTCTTACCAAGTCCCCCACGGTCTCTCTCAATTCCCGCACTTTCTCTTCTAGATTCAGGTTCCTATCTGTCAGCATCTCCACCATCTCCTCAGCACCCAGAGCAGCATCCACCTGTGTTGCAAGGAGGGACCAGGGAGAAGGACTGCTGAAAGGTGCCTAGAGAGGGGAGGCACCTACGGAAGACTCAGAGAGTGGGGCTGGAGGGAGACTCTGGGTAAGGGGCTGGGCTCTCCAGACCTGCTCCTTCAGCTCATCGATGGTGCTCTCCGCCTGGCTCAGCTCCTCTTGTAGACGCTCCCGCTGCTGCCTCACAACTTCCAGCTCCTGGTTCTTCTTTTCCATGAGCTTCTGGAGTTTCACATGTTCCTGCTTCTCTGAGGAAGAAAGATCCCGCATCCTGTGGGGAAGTGGAGAGAGAGAAGGTGTGGCGTGTGTAAGAGTCACTGGCAATGGGCACTGTGGCACATCTGGAGCCAGGAGAGTGGGCCCCGGAGCCAAGCAGTGAGGGGAGCCTACCTCACCAGGGCATCCTTTAGGCGGGCATTCTGCTCCTCAAGCTGCTTGAGCTGATAACTGGATGCAGCTCCATCTGAGCCTGAGGAAAGCCATTAGCATTTTCAGACATGGTTCCAAACCCACCATTCGTTCCCTAGCAGCTCCCAGGCCCTTACCTTTCTCTTCAATCTCAGCCTTAAGGATCTCCAGGTCAGTGGTAAGCTCGTCCACACGCTCCTTCAGCGCCTCGACCTCCTGCTGCAGGGACTCAGCCCGCTCTTCAGCCATCTCCTTGTCCAGAGTGGCCATCTCGATGGCATCAGCAGTATCGGCCATCTCCTCCATGTAGCGTTCCTTCGCCTCTAGCGCCTCCTTGGCTTCCTGAGGAGGGGTGGAGGTTGATGGAGCATAAGTACAGAGATGCCTCGCCCCCCATGCCCTATCTCACAGAATGTTCCAGGCTCCAGCTCCAGTTGAGTTTCCAATACACTTCCTCAGGCCTGATGCCTCCCCAGCCACCCCCTTCATGCCCGAGTCCCACCTTCCGCGCCTCCTTGAGGCGCCGCTGCAGGTCAGCCTGCTGCTCCTGCATTTTGCTCTTCCATTCCTGCACTTGCTCCAGCTGGATCTTGTGTTTTTCCAGCTCTTTTAGCTTTGCCTTGTCTTCTGCCCGTTTCAGCCGCAGTGTCTCCAGTTTCTCCTCTAGGTCTCGCACCTGGGCCCTCAGCCCCTCCTCCTCCTGCAAAGGAGAGACCCCTCATTCCGTGCATAGCCTCCTCCTCCTCCCCACCAAGGCTATGCTGGAGCATAAAGGACAGAAATGTGTGCACACATCATTCCAGCTCCAGGGTCAAAAGGCACATTAACATCTAAGAAGAAACTAATACGTATGGGGAAAGTGTAAAAGGGCAGAGAGGAAAGGGCAGCTTAGTGAGGGGCAGGATAATGCTATGTCTCCACCCTTCTGACCCAAGTTCTAGATCTCCCCCAACCCTGGGAAATGTCCAAGACCTTGGAAATGTCACGGGCCCCTTTGTGTCTTGGTTCATCTTCACTCCAACCCCAGTCCTTACCTTGGAGGGGGAAGGAAGTGGGGGCGCTGCTCCAGGAGAGGTGAGGGCTGGCGTGGGGATGATGGGTGCTGCCAGTGGAGTCTGAGCTGGGGTGCTGGGCTCACTGCTACTCAGCTCACCTGCTGATGCTGAGCCAGAGGGGCCTAGGGAGCTACTGGCTCCGGCCACCCCAGTACTACTGGCTGGGCGGGTGGGCTATTCAGAGAAGGTAGGGGCAGACCAGAAAAAAGTAGGAGATAAGGGTGGTGAAAGAACAAGAGACAAAATATGAGAATATGGTGAGGGAAAGAGACAGAGAAAGAAAAAGGCAGGAAGAGAGTATCAAAGCACAATGAGAACACAGAAATAGATTGAAGGGGAGAGGGAAAATGACACAGTCAAAGATAGTGACAAAAGATGGGAGGAGGTAGGGAGGCAGAGGGGAGGGAGAAGAAAGGATGGAGGAAGACATAAGATTATAAGGTTCCTCCCTTGGCAATGACCCCACATTCCTCACAGCTCTGGCACTACCCCCTTAGAGCAGAATCCTTACTCCCCAGAACTCCCCTTGGTGACCCACTTGTAATCATCTTAGCAGTTTCTTAATACTCCCAATCCTATCGTTGCTCTGGACCTGCACCCTCCTCTCCCCAGAGATAAAAAGTGATTCAATGTCATTTCCAGAGAAAAAGAACAGATTGGAGTTTGTTCTCTAACTTTTATGTTCCCAGAGAAGGCTGGACTGACTAAAAGTGGGGAGACCAAGCTCTACACCTCTGCTAGGCCCTCCCTGCTCTTTGGGAGTCAAGTTGATTCTCCCTCCCTTAGTCTATTTCAGGGCACCCAGCAGGTAAAAGGGCCCCAGGTGAAAGTTGTATTCCTAGACTCCCCCTTGAAACAAGGTCAGCACAGCCAACTTTTCTGTCCTCTCCCTCCCCCAAGAGAAAGAGGCTCTAATCAGGTACCACTACCCAGGCCCGAGTCAGGCTGGGGTGGAGGAGCTGTGCAGCCTCCAGCCTTGGAGGGGACCGGCCTTCCCAATGCTCTCCCACGCAATGCTGAGCTTTGACATTTTACTGGTGGGCTGATACTCAGAGACCACGTGTATCCACAGACACTCCCACAGACATTTACAAGGCCAAGTGCTTCTTCGCCTCTCTTTTAATCCCCACCCCGTCAAAACTAGTCAAAATGCCTTTCTTCAAGAAAGCCTGCCTTGATTAACCACGACCACTCTCATTTCCCTTTTGAATTCAAGCTACTGGCTCAGACATCCTCCCAAGAGCCAGAAGTCACTTTCTCAGGAGTGGTCTGTCACTACCCTCAGACCCCTCACTCTCATGAAAAGAGAAGCCAGGATGCACTGTGACCAAGTTTTACTTGACCACACACATGCCCACACACATGCACATGCCTGAAATGAGTGTGTACATTCAGCAGTAGCTTGTGCAGAGGCCTGTTTTTTCTCACCTTGGGCCGCCGAGTTGTGGTCTGGACAGGCAACAGGAGCCAGAGGAGAGGTAGTCAGGAAAGAAAGGAAAATGGCACAAAGATAGACAGCAAAAGGGACAGCAATGAGAGCATAAGAAGTAAGGGGAATGGGGCTATGGTTAGCCACCCTCCCACTCCCACCCCACCCCTTCCTCTCTCCAGGGAATCACCCTGTTCCTACTCCAGAACTCAGAACTCCAGTTCCCCATTGGTTCCTTCTCCCACGTTTGCCCAAGCTTCGCAGACCTCACCCCTTCAGACACCCTGGAAATCCCAGAACCCATCTCCTAGGCTGAGCCACAGGAGACCAAAAGCAGTAAGTAGCCGGTGGAGAAGGTCTCTAGAGACCAGGCCTTTCGAAAACAACTTCTGGCACTCCAGCCCAGAGCCAGAGGCCCCGCCCACCCATCACTCCCAAGGACTTTTCCAGGTCAGCCCCTTCCTTCAAGTGCTAGACTCCACAGAAGGCTCCCTACACACGCCATGCGACAAGGCTAATGACATGAGGTCAGAAGTGAGTAAAATGAATCCAACAGAGGGAGATCAGGTCCCCAAAGCAGAACACTGCTTCCCTACCCTCACCCCACCCCTTGCCCAGGACCAGATCCTGCAGCAGTCCCCTTCCCTAGGGCAGAGGGCTCAGGTGTCAGGACCATGAATATTGCATTAGCCAGAAGCCCAGAGCTCAGCAAAGTAACCCCACCTCCCTACAAGAAAGGGCAAGCAGCAGCACACACAAACTACTGCCTTAAATCAAATCCAGAAACCCCTCAGGTTACTGCAAAGTGGTAAAGAGACGATTAACTCTAACTCCCAAATAGTCTTCTTGCTACCCAGTATCTCATAGCCCCAGCAAAGACAAGGTTTGGCTTGGGCCCTTTTTCCAGTTGACACTGAGCCCAAGGAGACCAATCCCCACATCTCCTACCCTGAGCTAAGCCTCCATAGCTGTAGGTCAAAAACTATTCTAGGGTCCTCATCCCACCCTGGGAAAGCCCCCTGATACAAATCCTGGTGGGGGAGGGATGCTAGGAGTACAATCAAGAGTCATCCTAGCAAAGGTTGGGGGAGGCAGGCCTGCTAGAGGCACGGAGACATCTGGACCTGCTTCCCTAGATTTTCTCACAGGAAACTCTCCCAGAGCTGCTTTGCAGCAGAAGCTGCCTCAACCCCAAGCATGTAAGGCCACTGGGTACAAGGCCCTGAACACAGACTCAGAGCCAAATGCAGGCAAGACAAGGAACAAATGCTCAGGGTGTGGGGCATGGCAGTGACACACACCTCTCCCTGCTCCCACCTTTACCCCCCTCCTCCTCCCCCATCCAGGTAGACAGATGAAATCAATCAGCCCCACCCCACCCCAGCAGCCTGCTGCCACCATCGCCCTGGCAACCCAGCAGCAGGACCAGAGCAAGCAAGAGTACCTTTCGGGCTGTCGGTGCCTGTCTCATCATTGCAGAAAACCAAAGAAAGCCAGGAGAGGAAAGACGGGGAGAGCGGAGGATGGACACACAGAGGAAGGACAGACAGAGGGAGGGAGGGAAAGAGACCGAACAGAGGGAAAGGCGGCGGAGACAGGAGATTAGTGCATCAAATCCCAACAATGCAGCCTCAGCTTCCCGGTCAGCGGCTTCCCGGCCCGCAAACGGCCGAGGCTCCGATGCAGAAGCCCTGCAGGTGCGCAGAGGGACAGCCGGGCTCTGGCGGGCACCGGGGAGGCGCCGGCCCAGTTCCCCAGCTTAGGCTGATGGCAGCCTCAGTGGCCGCAGCACCAGCTCCACCTGACGTCATGCACCCACCCTCCTCTGCTCCATGGGGGTGGAGCCACTGCTCCTCAGTCACCTAGCAACCAGCTGGCTCCACTGGCTCCTCCTCCTCCTCATGACTGGACAAAGTCCTACGCAGAGCCCGCCCTGCTTCTTCCGCCAAAGAGCAGGTTCTGGCTCCTCCTTCTCCGCTCGCCACTTAGCTCCAAGAAACTGGGCAAGGGGCCAGGGCATCATTGGGCAGGGACACAGGGTCTCAATGCTCCATCAGGCCCACTCATACTCACTCTCCTTAGCTGGCAACCCCATCAACTCCACTTCTGTCTCTTATGAGCATACAAACCCAGAACAGCCCTCCTGCCACAGCATCAGCGCTGAGGGGCAATAGCGAGAATCAGAAACCATGGGGACCATTTAACAGCAGCTCTACTGACAGTGTTTGGCTCCTCTCCCAACCCTCCCCTGGCTGTGGGCAGGTTAAGCCTGTCTCTAAAGGGCTTCCAGAAAGGACTGACCTTGCAGAGACATCTGAGTTCTCTTTTGCCCTCCCCCTCTAAATACAGTCTTTTGTTCTGAAGTTAGCTCCCTGTTCCCCATGGGGTGAGAGCAGGGGCCCTGGGCTAAGCAATCTGCTGCACTGGAACCACTGGAGAGGGAGGCCTGGGGGGACTTAACTTGACACTTTGCACCATGAGCAAAAAGGTGCTACATCCCAGCACCAGCAGCCCAGGCTGGGCTTTGCCACATTTCCTCAGGCAGCTGCCAAAACCCCAGGATTTGCACATGGCTCAAGTGCCACCAGCATCGGGTCAGGCTGCAGCCAGAACTCCTCCACAGACATCAGACTGCAGGTCCATGCTCTTCTCTATGCAGGAGCCTGATGTGAGAGGGAAGCCCAAACCAGGAAACAATATTCAAAGAAAGAAGCCCAGTTTCTGTGACCTTGGAATGGGTCCAGCATCCTTCAGAGCATCATTTTCCTTCTTATATCCCCATTCCCACCCAAGCTAGGACCCCTCTTCCATGGCAAAACTTCAAAGTGAGGACCCGTCATCAACCAGGATTCAAATGGGAGATGTTTTCCTCTCCCCTCCCACTGCCCTCATTCAATAGCTCTTCATGCAAGGTCAGAAGGGCCTGAGACAGGCTGACAAGGAAATCACAGAATCATACACACAGCACAGTACAGACAGATTAGACAGGCACATGCAGATCAGAGACAGCTTAGGCACATGTCCAAGGTAGGGTCTGGTGTGAGAAAGTGGTCATGGCAACAACTTAAGAGTTTAAGAGTCTGGGGACAGCACAGTTGAGACCCACTCTGATAATGGCTGACAGAAGGCTGCAAGGCGAGGACAGTAGGCCTCAGGCACAATACCAGAAGGAAGAGGCAGGCAAGGAAAGACTGGTGGAACAGAGTGAAGGTGGCCATTCATGGCAGTGCCCACCCAGAGGCAAGCACACAGACTCAGGTGTTCCAACTTGGGACTGTTCTTACTGTGCTCTGTTGCCTGACCTCCTGCCCCCTTGTCTAACCACCTCGCTTGGTATTTTTCACAGCCCCAATTCCTCAGTCTCTCCTACTAGTACCCCCAGGTTCAGGCTAAGTGAGAACCCACTATAACCCAGTAAAGGCTCTATTCCATGCTCCTGATATTCATAGTCAAGTGCTTGCAGTCTCTGACTAGAAGTCCTAGGGCGAGGAAGGGTGGGAATCAACCCAATGAGTACTACCGGGCCTGACACTGAGCCTGATATCCTTGCAGCCTCCAGAGGAAATCTGGAAGCCAAGGCGACCATTTCCTCTGGCCATCCCAGCCCAAGGTCACACACACATACATGCAGCAGCTCAAGACATGCAGGATGGCTGGGGAGGGGGCTCATGGCCCTCACCCACCCAGGCACAAATAGTAAACACACCACCTTCTTAGGCTTCAGTCCCCGCTGCATGAGGAGTAGGAAAGGGCAGAGTTAGAGAAAAGACGTCACACTGTACTAGCTGGCCAGACATGCTGGGTGTAGGCATTAAGATCAACTCAGGCATACACAGGTAAAGAGGGAATTGAGTCACTGTCAAGCTCTGGGTAAGTGAGATGAGGGGTCCCTCAAAGATCAGCTTCCAGGATGTCTACACTCTGGCCCAAAGAAGCTGGAGAGTCTGGAGCCCCACCTCACACACCTGTGCAGAACAGCAATGGGAGCTAGGACAGGCCCTCTGCACACTGCCTAAAACAGATGGCAGAGGGCCTGGTTCCTTGCCATTCACTTGTGAACTGGAGAGCTCCTTCTCCTCTAGCTCCCACCTTACCCCTTCCCTGAGACCCTTTAGACCTTGGCAGCTTTGGGTACCAAAAGGTAGGAAGCTGACAACAACAAACTAGGGTCAGACCTGTCTTTCCTATCATCCCCAGAAATTGTCCCATTTGACCCTGAACTTCCAGGCCCTAATAGTTGTTCCCTACCACCACCTTTACTCACTCCTAAAATAGCATCTAATACCCAGAAAGCTTCCTTCTCAGGGACGCTGGAAATCAGAAAGCTAATAGTTTACTCACCTACTGCTTCTACCTGCCTGGCGGTGGGTCTCCCTCCTTTCTTTTTCCTTCCCCTCCTTTTTTACTCCCCATTCCCACTCCCAACCACTCACCAGTTTGCTGGTCTTTGCAGCTGAGTCTGTTCCCTCTGTAGAAAGCAAACAGAAACAAAATGTGTTTGCATGCAGGGGCAGGGGCAGAGAACATTATGGTGAGATGGGAAAGATATAACAAGGGAATATGATGGCGATGGAAAATCTCTGGATCCATGCTCTGAGGAGAAGTCTTGGGGACACCTGAATGTGGGGGGTGGGGCAACTTAAGTGGGTGGTTGTTACCTCTTTTGAGGATCTTTGAGGCAGAAGAATCAGGTGTCTCTGGGGAAGTAGTATCTGCTCCATCTTCAAATACTTGGATCTGAGGCCACAAAACAGACTCATTATAGCCAGACCAAGAATGTTATGCTGTAATATGGGTCCCTCCCCAGGCCCCGAGCAAGGCAGCTTCCCAAGGATGGATTGCCAATCTTTTCTCCCCCGCTACCTCCCACTCTCCCAACCAAAGACTTATGTTCATGCCCAGGAAAAGGGAGCACCAACACACCAGCTGCATAGGCAACAGAGCATGCCTGCCTGTGGCGCATACACCACACACACACACACACACACACACACACACACACACACAGAAAGAAGTAGGGCATGAGTACCTGGGATTGGCGCACAAAGATGCCATGCCCTTCATCACAAGTGAAGTACTTCCTGCCTTGGACAGTTCCATCATTCTTGCCTTTTGCTTCATCTAGGATCACACCTACCCATTTGCCAGTGGCAAAGAGTGTGGCTCCAACATAAGCCACAGTACCTCGGTGCCCTTTTCCAATCACCTCCACACGGGAGCCTACTCGCAGAGGCCGGGCGCTTGCCTCTGCACTCATTCTGCTGCCACTGGGCGCCTGAAAGAAAGACACATGCAAACATACACAGTTAAAGGCCTCAGGTCAAGGGTGTCATCCTGATGCATAAGAAAGGCCCCTGTCAGGATCCTGGACTGAAAAAGGACCAGAAGTCACTTCCCTGAACCCCAGTTATAGGGTGAAGTAGGCCCCCAAATTCCCTTCTGAAAAATGTCAGTGATGTGTTCACCTAAGACTTCTCCCAACTCCTCTGGAATCTGCCAGAATTTTTAAGAGTTTATATTTAAATTTTATAACAAATCAGAATTCACTGATAGATCTGTGAATGTCACCACATGGCTGCTTTCTCAGGAGTACTCCCCACCAAGGAGGAGAATGAAGCTCAAGCAAATAACTCACTTTAGACCAGGTTCCCCACAACCCAATGCCTTGACTCAGGAGCCTGAATGAGAAAGACATGTGATTCAGGTGTCTCTGCGAAGGTAGTATCTGTTCCACAGAATCTTGTTCCCCTCCCCACTGTTGCATGTCTTCCCTGTTTTCGAACATCTGTTAGGGGCACAATTGTGCCTCCCTCCAACTCTCAAGTCACCACTACTCCTTCTGGACCTGACTTCCCCCAACCCCGTCCACATATACACCATGATACTCCTGGATGCCTCAGTGCAGCCCATTTGACCATTTAATTCCCTTCTTCCTTGCCTGAGCACCGTTCTATCCACATTCTACCCTCAAGTTCTAGAGATCCTTCTTCCGTGCTATGTTGCTACAAAAAGTAAAAAGAAGGCCCAGTAAATCAGGTACCTCAGATCTGTCCTACACTCTGGCCCCCAGACTCTGCTCAGTGGTCCAAATGGATGATTTATCACCCCAAGGATGGACAAGGCAAAGCAACAGACTAAACACTGCCCTTGGGAAGCTCTGTTTCTGACACATCCGTGATGACAGGACACATGAAATTAGGTCCTAAATAGGCCCATAGTTTAGAAGAAAAATCACACCTAAGCCATTTTTAGCAATAGCAGCTCCAAGAACCAGGGGCCTTGCAGCAAATTAATGAATGAGGCAAGAAGTGGTGACACCATGGTCCTAAAGACTCCACAGGGCTCCCTTCCAGTGCCTCCACCTGGCTTCAGAAGGGAGCCCTGCCAGAGCCTGTCACTCTCTAACTCTCTTCCCCAAAAAGCTCATGTAGGAAGGTAAGGAAGGTGAGGTGCTCCCAGGAGCTCTAGGACCCCAAACCATATCTGGGATATGTAGGGTACCTACCTGTCACGGACCTATCAATAAAAGGAAGTGACAGTGACATCAGGCCTGGCCCTAAACTCAGAGACTTCCCCCAACCTCTCAACCCTACGCCTCTCAGAACCAGGTGAACACAACAGTGGGTATAGATTCAATCATAGCCAAAAGAGAGAGAAAGCAAGTGACAAACAACAAAGCAGCTCTAAAGAAAGGCTTCAGTGTAAAGCCAGTCCAACCCACCAAACCCATTTGGAGTCCCCAAGATAGTCTTGTCCTCCTCAGGAACCTTGGGCCTAAGGTCCAATTAGAATCAAACGTTGGGCCTTACCAGTCCCCACTGAAGGCCAAACTCTGGGAGGGGAAGCCTGTCCAGCCTAATACCATCAGGGCTGCAAGTGGCCCCATCCCAGCTCTAGCCTGTCTCCCCAGCCCCCACAGCAATGACCATAGGTGACCAGGCAGGCCTTTTCCAGCAGCCCTCCCAGGGCTATCCCAAAACAGGGCCACTTACCCGGCTATACACGTGCCTCTTGCTCTGGGCCATGTTGCTCACCCAGCCTCTATGGCCTCTACCCCTTCCCCAGCTTGCCAAAGACAGAGAGAAAAGGCAGAAATCTAGGCAGGAGGGTCAGGGCTCCAGGCTCTCATGGACAGACACAGAAGCCATCAGGCGTGGCCCTCCCCAGTCCATGGACCTGCTGGGGTAAGGGTCGGGGCACAGATGGGGACCATGGAGCAAGTCTCCTCTGCTGCCTGAGGATTCCTAAACCCACAGACACCGAATCCTGCTTGCCAGCTGATGAGACTCACTCTGCGCTAGTGCTGCTCTAGACTTGTCAGGAACCGTGCTAGCCTCTGGGTCCTAGTGCCCCCCTGCTTCACCTGGGCCAAAGAAGAAGGACAAGGACTGAGGGGCTAGGCCCAGCCACAGACCCTCAACACTCACCTCTAGAGTACACTGTTCTAGGGCTGGGAGTACAGCCCTTACGGGTCCTCCTATTCTGAGCCCCCTCACCATCACTGCCCCTCCCCCCTAGGATGTGAGGCTTCAGCAGGATGAAAGCATCAAGTGACACTTCAAAACCATCAGGTACGGCTTTCACACAGCCAAAATAAGGGTCTCTCGCCCCCTTTTCTGGTGCTCTTCTCCCTCTGCCTTCTAAACTCTAGACTCAGGGTCCAAAATCATGATATTAGGGTCTGGATTTCAATCTCACACTGGGCCGCAGGAGCCAGGCCCTGCTCGATTTCCAGCAAAGGAAGGACAGTAAGGGAGGTCACTTGACATACAAAACAAAGCAAGTCAAGTACCCAATTCCCACACTGCCAAAGGTTGCCACAGTCATTCTTTCTCCCTCTGGTTGTTATAAAGGGTCAGGCTCTGAATCCCAAGAGTTTCCGGTTCAACTGGATTCACAAGGGCAATAGTCAAAAGCACAAGGCCCAGCCCCCTTGTACTCTTGGCCTTGCCTCCTAGGCATCTCCTTAACAGAAATGATAAGATGGTGTATTTTCTATATATCTATATTTCACAAAATTTCTTTAATAGCCATTTATTACCTTTATAATTTAAAAAAATGTTTAATTTAATAAGATTGTACATTCTAGTGAAAGGTCTTCAGAGGGCTATGTAACAATACCACTTCATTTACCCATCTAACATGGGCTAGGGACCAACAGGCCAAGGTCCCTACTGCTAAGTAGCCAACAAAGGTTGGCCTGGGGTCTGACTTATGGCTCCACCGGGTGTGGTGTGGACCTAGATCCCTGGGCCTAGGGATACCTGCCTTGTCGGAACTGGGCTTCACTGGCTGAACAGGGTCTTCCTCCACGCCACCCTCTAAGACAGCCCAGACAGCCTAATAGCAGAATGATAACCAACACCCAAAACACCTTTCCATATCTTCGATCCTGGTCAAACCCCCTGGGAAACCATTTCTCTTTTTCCCCGCAAAATCTCCATATTGCCTCCTTCCTTCCCTAATTACCATTACACAGGTGGGCAAGGCCATGCAAGTCCTTGCAGACCAGACTTCACATGTACAGAATACTTTACAGTCTATGAGCACCTTGGTTTTAGACTCGGGCTACTTTCGTACAATTCCTGACTTCACCGCTTGGTAGCCACCGCTCTCAGAGAGCTGTTGTGAAGATTAATCAAGATAATCCACGTAAAACATTTAAGACATTGTCTGGTATTTAGTAAGTACTCAACGAAAGTTATCTAATAACAATGTTGTTATTATCATATTTGGACATCAGAATAACACCATAGAGAGGCAAGCCAGGGACAATGCTGACAAGGAAATGCAGGCTTAGAGAACCAGGCAACTTCCCTGAAATTACACAGAAGGTAAGAAGTGGAGCCAAAACTGGAACCCAAGCCTGAACTGGAACCCTCTGCACATTCTACTATCCTCACTATTATCACACATATCTCTAGGCTTCCAAGGCAAACCACACTGCCTTTAGAGATTCTAAAGAGCTCAGATCTAAGAACAACCTCAAAACTCACTAGTAACACAGGCACATGTGGTCACCTAATTTCCTGGAGGCTGTTTCTTCTCCTCTAACATAGGAATAATACCTGTATCAACATTATGAGGCTCAAGTAAGACAAAGCACATAAAAAGTGCAGAAGCTGTAGAAGTACAAAGAATAATCTCGCATGGTAACAGATGGTATATAAGTCTTAAAATAAAATAACTAGACAATAAACATTATAAAGATTACAGGCAAGAGAAAGGTAAGCTAGAAAGAAAAGGGGTACTTGACTGTGCCTTGAATCACAAGTTGTTTTTGTGTATGTGGAGAAGAAAGGCCTACAAACACTGTAAGTTGTAAACACAGTATAAGTAGAGACAGAAACAATTTCCCATTACTAGGGAACATCAAAGAAGACTAGCTTGACTGAAGTGAAGAATGCTATGAGTTCTTCTATTGAACTATAAGCTTTTTAAAGCAGAGCCCACAACTTTTCCTCTTTATGATCCCAGCACCCTTAGTTCATGGAGCCAAATATTTATTGACTAAATAAACATATTAATATTGAGACGTATTAGAAGGTAAGTATGGATAGTCAGGAAATTTAACATCAGGTAAAGATAGATGGACTTGATACAATAACAACAGGAAGCCAGTCTCCTCCTGAGCAGAAGACCAGCCTAATGAAAACTATGTTAGGAAGATCAAACTGGTGGCAGAGTGGGAAGGAGAAGAACAGGGGCAACTTGGTAAAGATTGGGTACCAGCTAGAGAGCTGCTGCAATAATGAGCGAGGGGAGAAGAGGGTGTCAACAAGGCTCGTAAGAGAAGGAAGAAAAAAAGGGCCAATTTAGAGATGGTACCAAAAAGTCCTGGTAAGACCTGATGATAGATCAGACATGGGGAAAGAGGCAGCGGGCCTGCGTGGGCTCTGGAGACTGACCTAGATACAGCATTGGTTCTCCAACTTCCTCACCTGTATGACTCTGGTCAAGATATTTAACTTTCAGAGCCCAGCTACCTCATCTGAAAAAAGAAGGAAATGACTACCTCACAGGGATGTTGGGAGGATTCATGCCTGGCACAGAATACATGCTCAACAAATTGTAGATATCGTTTTTGTCATTACTGAGAGGGTATATCAATGATGACCTGCATACAGTAGGTATTCAAATGTTGCATGAAGAAATGGGTGGACAAATGAATGAATGCACATTAAGTAAACAAATGAATAAACTTGGGAGTTTTCAAGCATGAGTGATGAAAGAATGATTAAAAACGGTAACAAAATTGGGGAAAATGGGAAGGAAAACTGTTAGGAACATGTTAGGACAAAGAAAATAAGTCTTGTTCTTAGGCTCTCTCTGGGGCAAATTTATTTCACCATCTCCTTCCAAAATGCACCAGTTATGTGGGCAAACCAGATCCTATTCTCTCTATTCTACACGTGATGGAACAGAGTCTCAGAAGTCAAACGTCTCACCTGAATCTCATGGCCAGAAAATGGCAGAGAGCACATCTGGCTAGCTGTACAGGTGTATGATCTTTCCACAGCACCAGTGGGTGCCACCCCATATCACAAAGGACAGTTCTGAGTCACAAGCTCCCTCAGTCAGGGAGAAGACAGATACTCTCTGGATTTCTAATCCATTTTTATCCTCACTGATATTAAATACTACTAATATGTCTAGGAAAATGGGAGAAGAAGGAAAAATCTGTATCTAATGAATAGGTTACTAGTAGTCTTGGAGAACATTCCAGAATATGACAGGAAAACAGGTAGATGGTTGGGAATTAAGGAGGAAAAAGAAAGGAGGCAAAGGCTCTGGCACCCAGCCAGCATCATTTCTATCTTGCTTTTATTGGCACGCCAGCACCCTTTGAGCCCTTGACCTCCTCTGATCTCATCTCACCTAACCTTGACCCTGGGCTAAACCAACAGTTTGCTTTCCCCGATCCTACTCATAGAGGAGCTGGTCTGAAACCCAGGCAGTCTGACAGCAGGGTCCACACACTTGAACTGACTGCATTAGACACTGAGCAAAGGAAAGAAAAAAAAAAAAGGAAATGCAATGGTAATTAGCAAGATTCAGATCTTCTTAAGACTAAAGCTATACATCTCTGAAAGCATTAGAAGAGAAGGGATAAGTGTGGACAGAACTTCCTCACGAAAGGAGAGGGTTTGCTCACTGAGTGGGGAATAGAGCCTGGGGAGCTGGAAGCTCTGAAGCCTGGATTCCAGATATAAACAGGAACCCAAAAAGAAGATACATACGGAGACTTTTGTTCCTAGGTCTTACTCCTGTACCTGCTTTACAGATCTCATACAGAGAGGGCCTAGACCCTAAATGGACTTTATTTACCTCTCCAGCTCCTCATTAATCCCAGAAATGTTTGCAGCCCACTCCCAATCTGCATGCAGCTCTACCCCCTCCCAAAGTATTCCCCTACCCCAGAAAACCCAGTGATTGGCAGGCCCACCTCTAAAGGGTCCAGACCTCCAAAAGCCAACAAGGAAATCTATACAATATGCCTCGTTTATCCTCAATCAAAGAACTTTTGCAGGAAGGGAACAGGCACTTGAATACAGCTCTATACTCAAAAACTGCAACCCTCCCAGGGCTAGCAAGAATCCTACTTAACAGCCTGCTCCAAGTTCCTGCTGATTCCTCCCCATGAATCAACCAGTAACTCCCTGGCACTAGGACCCTGCAGACAGGGAACCCTGAGCCTGCGCTCTAAAGAGAGAGATGCACCATTTCACAACTTCAGCAAAAGCCAAAGCAGCCAACAAAGCCACAGCCACCTGGGCTGTGCTGGGCTCTGCCTTTTGGGCAGCTCTCTGGCCACTCCCCAGAAGCAGAACATTCTGTCCTTTCTCTTTTTAAGTCCACGTCATCATCTGATCATAATGGAAATCAATCTCAAGTCACCACGCAAAGGCGTATCCATGGCAACCTCAAGACGAAGGACACGGAAATGATGCTCCAGTGGCTGCAGCAGGAAAAGGTAAGTCCATTTCTCCTCCATCCTTGCCATCCCACCATTTTCCCCTTTCACTCAAGTCAGGTGTGCATCTTATCTGCAAATTCTATCTATCACACTAATGGAGAAAACACAAAAGGTTAAGTGTTAATAATCTATGCTATTATATAAGATTACAGGTCTGCCTAGTACCATAATGGCAGAAAAAATAATCTTTTTCTGGCTGACAGGGACAAGATCTCTTTTCTTATACACTGTCTCAGGTGACACACAGTCTCACCCAGCAGTACCTTACACTATCAGTCACTTGTCTTTCTAGTCAGGGTGCTGAGAAATCACTCAAGGATTTCAGAGTTCCCTACAAAAAGCCAGCAGTAGCACTGACTCCACCGCCCTGCCCATCCATGCCATGATCGTGCCCACAAACTGGCCTAGTACGACTCCCTCCTTGGCAGCCCTAGACTCCAGTCTCTGGAAGTTCAGAAACTGAGAATTGGGATTAAATTTCTGCCTTCTCTGATGCCTCAGGGGAAGGAATGCCATTTCTGCAGAAGTAAAAATTCATCAAATCTAAGTACTAAGGCTAAGTAATCCTCCATGTCTCAATTTCCTCTTCTATAAAATAGGGCTAATAACAATACCTTTCTAACAAAGTTGTAAAAACCACATTAAGAATGCCTGAAAAGTACTTAGAAGAGGGCCTGATATAAAGCGCTCAATAAATGTCGGCCATTATTATTATTAAGAAGAAGGAGAGACCGGATTTCAGTTCGGCGGGTACTCAAAACTCTAGGAGCATATCTCAAGTCTGCTTTCTCTCCCTTTCCTCTAGAAAGCTGTTTCAAGTTTCCCTTACTACTTTCAAGTCCCTGTTCCTACTTTAATCCACACCAGCACCCTCTCCCCTCCACAGATAACCTCTCTGAGAAAGAAACTGAGCTTATTAGATAAGAATTTCTTTGCAAATTCAGGTATATCTGTAACCATCACTGCCTCTTTCTTCCTACATCCTTTCCTTTCTTCCCTCATCCCTCTTCAAAGGAAAAGATGACCTCTCCTTTTCAGGGCCAACCCTCCCCCACCCCGACATCTAAAGACCTGATTTAACAATCATCTTTTCTCCTGTGCCTTCGATTGCACCCTCTCTACTGGCTCTTACACATCATTAGATAACCCATGCTCAAGACTCTTCTATTCTAAGAAAAGCTGCCTCTAGCCTCTGCTACCTCCACCACATGCTGCCACCTTCTCTTCATCCCTTCCCTGGCAAACTACTCACAGTGAGTATGCCCTCCCTATCCTCACTTCCCATCCACTGCTCACTCCACCAGGCTCCCATCCCTACCACTCCAGTGACACTGCTCACACTAAAAAAGTAAAAGAGCCCTAGTGACCACAACCTCTACCTGCCCAGTCTCAAGGTGCATTTCCCAAGTTCATCTTACTTGACCTCCCTGAGGCAACTGAGGCTACTGCTCCTCTTCCTGGAACTTTCTCTCCTAGTTTACTGGGCAACATTCGCTCTCACCTTGCACACCAATCCTTCTCATCTCCTCTGTCATCTTCGGCCTCCCATAAACGTGGCTGGACTCATCCATTCCCAGAGCATCAACTACCACTTCCACCTACTGCCCCCAGGCACAGACTCTTCTCAACCTCAAACACACATTGCCACCTGTCTGCTAAGTGCCACAGATGCCCCCATGACCCAAAACACACTCGCTATCTTCTCCCCACAAAATGTTCCTCCTCCATATGCCTTCTTTACTACTGGCAGCATAATCCACCCAAAATAGAAAACTGAGTCATTCTCAGCAACTCCCTCCCAATTAGTCATTATGTCAGGTGAGTTCTGTCTCCAGTCTCTCTCAGACTCAGCCCCTCCTTTCCAACCCCACCAAGCTAATCTATAGTTCCGGCCAGCCGTAGACCAAGCCTAGGTTATCACAACTATGTCCTGATGTCCCTGATCTAGATTTTCCTCTTTCAATCTATTTCCACAGTTAGCTTCCCAAAATACAATCACATCAGCTCCTTGACTAAATCCCTCCAGTGGCTTCCCTGCCCACAAAACTGAATCCTCTTAGTACAGCACGACGGCCATTAAAAACCTGGCCTGCTTATGAATCTAGTCTCATCAAGCACCTCCTTTGACCCTAAAATTCTCTTACATCCCAGCCACTTGGATCTACGTATCTTCCTCCTTATGCCTCGGGAAATGCTGCAGTGTCACCAGGGCCATTCCCTTTCCTCATCTTCAAGGCTGAGCTCAATGTTCACCTCATTCCTAAGGATTCTCCTGATGTCTCCGGGTAGAGCTAGTCATTCCCTCCTTAGCCATCACATAGCACTTTGGACCTATCTCTATTACGATATATTTTATTTAAAATATTGTTTCCCTTATCCCACCATGAATTCCTCCAGGGCAGAGAGTTTTTATTCATTTCAGTATCCTAAGCACTGAACACAGAAGACACTCAATGCTGAATACAGGCCTGTACCAATACTAGGCCCTAGGGATATAAGTTGATTCTTACAGCTTTCCCAGAGAGTAGCTCCACCCTTAAAGACCACCGCCATGAGAGAAATTACCAGTCATGCACTCACTGTATGCTGGAGTCATGCGCACACACACACACACACACACCAGCAGATGTAGCCCTTTTCTCTCCAGATAGGAGACAAACTAAAAATGCAGAGACAGCCCCAGCTCCTACGGAATTTAGTAGTGACACTAATCTCAATCTCATGTGCTTCCAGGATAAAAGAACCACAGAAAGACCTCTAGGCTCTAAAGAAAGTATTGATCTTCTGGGAAAACAGCTTTAGTGAGGCTCTGGGGGTGACAAGGGTCCAGTCTCTGCTTCAGTGAAGTCCTCCGGGGATATGCAGGAGCTTGGGGAGGTCAGACTGGACACAGAATTTGTCCATCAGCCAAGTGCAACTGTTATTAGCCTGAATGCTGAGGATCCAGTTCTCATTTCCCTGGTATGGGACAGATAACCCAAGTCACCAGAGCACCACCCAGTGGCTGGAGACAGGCCAAGCAAGCTGGGAATCCTCTACAACAACCCCTCCCAAACCATAAGCCACTAGCAATGATAAAGCTGGCAGAGTAAAACCTACAGTGGCAGTTGTCAATGGTATTATGATTCTCCCAACTATTCTGACTACTAACAACTTCTTTTTTGTACCTCTATGTCAGGCCCAACTTATCAATTTTTCCTTAGTATTGCCTCCTGCATCCTTCCTTTATCCTCCATTACCACTGTCATAACTTTGGTCTGCCACTTTATAGCTTTGAGAATTAAAGCAAATCATTTACCTCTTTGGAACCTCATCTATAAAACAGGGTAACAGCTGCTCTGCCTACCTCACAAGATTATTAAATCAAATGAGACCATGCCTGTGAAAGGTTCTGTGAAATGTTATACATAAATATAAGGTATTACTCTTATCAGAAATCTAAGTCCTCTATTACTGATAGGTGAAGCAGATCTGCTTCTCTGCATCTTTCCTTTCCCATTTCCAACCACACTAGACACCAAAGAAAACTATGCACTCTAAAATATTGCTTTGCCCATACTCTCCTGCCCAAAATCTTTCACTAGCACACCATTTCTTACTTGAGCCAAACACTGCTGGATCTGATATATGCACTGTCATCTCTGCACTACTGTCAGCTGCTTAGGATGCTTTCCCTAGTCTTGCAAGCCCCACTCATCCTTCAAAGATCAGTTAAAGCCCCACTACACTACACACAGAAATACTACATTTAAAAAAGAAAAGGATTTGAAACAATGTCATGTGAGAATTAAGGACAATTTTGTCTGGAGAAAGCTTGGTAAGAACAGCTGTCATCTAATATATCATCACCTTTTAAAGAGAGAGTACACTTTTTTCTATTTAATTCTAAGAGATAACTGATGACCACCAGATGGAAGTTGCAGAGGTGTATTTCAGCAACAATATCTTCCATATGGAACTATACCAAGATGAAAGGGGATGCCTTATATTTAGTAAATTTCCCATTAACAGAAATGTTCAAGCCTGAATTGGCCACTGGGCAAGGATATTTTAGATGGAATTCAACTATAGCAAGGGTAACTGTACTACAATCACAGCATTTTAGATATGAAAAGAACCTTGGAGACCTGTTCCAGTCTCCTATTTAATAGGCCTGGACAGGTTAAGTGTAAGGCAGTACAGTTTGTTCTAGAGAGCGGGAAGCAGAACATGGTCTCCAACTTTCAAGCCTTGCTACTCAAAGTGTGGTCCATGGACCAGCAGCATCAGCAGTACCTGCGAACTTTTTAGAAATGTACAACAATCCAGAATCTGTGTTTTAAAAAGACCCCCAGGTGTATGCACCATTAAAGTTCGAAAAGCACTGACCTACACTGCACCTTCCAAACGCTGAGTTACTAATTCTGGAACTGCATTTCCCAAACTGTTTCAGATATTAAACAGAAGCAGTACCCAAGAAAAACAGTATTTCCCGCCCAAATTTGGGAAACTTTATATCATACTTCCAGTGGGAGATTTGTGGCAAGATCATTAGCATATTGAAGGCTCTGAAATATTCTGTAGCAGAGAAAACTTTAACCACGAAGTTTCTAAACACATTTGAACACAAAATGCCTTTTAAAAGTTTGGTATCTCTTTTAACATTCCCATGGCTCAGGCTTCGACAATACACCAGGTAAAGAATGTCAATCTCAACCTCATAGCTTGACTCAGTACTTAAGCACACTGGATTAGTAGGTAGTCAATATAAGCTTGCTGTTCTCACTGCAAAAAAAATGAAAGCAAGCTTCTAAATCACTGCTTCTTTTAAAACAGCAGAGTTCCTCATCTGTGTGATTTAGCTGTGGTTCTGCCTAAAGACAAGAGGGATGCGCAAGATGACTTAAGGGTCATCCTACAAGGTAAAGTAGATCCTAGCACCGGGGGACACAGACACACCAAACCCATATCCAGGCCCCCATGCTTGAGTCCTCTACGGGTTTTTTGTTTGTTTGTTTGTTTGTTTGGGAGGGTGGGGCTTGGCAGAGAGAGTTGTTATTTTTGTTTGACACAAACTTCTTAACCATGTGCTCACAGGAAACCTGTGGCTCGGAATGGTTTCAGGGGTGTCTTGGACGCGCCCAAGAAAAGAGGGGAACCCTTGCAGTTCCAGAGGAATTTGGAGGCGCAATCGCCCTGACCCTGGGAGAACACAGTCAGGCTGAGAACTCAGGTGGGTCGGACCGGCCCAGACCCAGGCGGTCGCCCACCCTCACTGCGGCCCACCCTTACCGTCCCCCGCCCGGCACTCAGGGCTCCATGCTACCCAGGCCAGTGCCGAGCCCCTAGTCTACCGCCGGGATCCTCGCAAACACGCGGGGGTCAGCAGAGGAGACGGTTGGCGGGGTCGCCACCTCCGTACCTGTCTGGTCAGGGGGTCCGCGCCCGGCTCCAGCCCCACCAGCGACCGACGCCCAAGACCTTGCCGGTCCCGCCCCGCCCCGCCCGCGTGGGCTGCCCGATGCACCGCCCGACCCCTCTAGGCCCACCCCAGACCCTCTTGCCCCGAGACCCAGAGGCGTTCTGGGTCCAGGGAACACGCTAATCTTCCCCGAAAACCTGTCTGGGTTAAAAACTGCGCGCTGAGCGCGACCGAGATGACACGGACCAGGCACAAAGCTGGACACCTGGAGCGAAATATGCGCGTGCGCACTGTGCCTCGGAAGCCGGTTAGGACCACATGAGAGAGGCGTGTCATGGCCAGAGCCCTCTGCCGGCGGATAGGAAACAGCGCGGAGGGGCTGGAGGTCTCATTTGCGGCGGGCAAATGGATCGCCCATCGAGTAGCTCAACTTTTCAGTGCAAAACTGCTAATTAAAATAATAGTAATAAATCGTATCTCGTCGGTTAGCTTGAGGAAAAAATTAAATTTTGCTGGTACTCGGTGTTATCTATCTTATGGGGGAAACAGGCATTCTCATTCCCTTATGCGAATGTAAAATACGCAAATTTACATAATGGCATTTTGCATTTTTTTAATTTAAAAAGAGAAAACATTAAAAAGTACAAACATTTGACCCAATGTGTCCATTTCTAATAAGAGAGCCAAAGAAATGAAGAATAATAGAGCAAGTGTTCAAAGATACTTGTACAAGAATATTGGAGAGCAAGGATTTGATAGACAATGGGCTCCAAATCTAACTAATTTACTGGCTGTGTCAGATCTTGGGTTGGTTACTCAACTTCTCCATGCCTTTGTTTCCTCATGTGTAAAATGAGAATGCTAATGATAGTATCTATATTATTAGGTTGTTAAGAAGATTAAGTGAATCTATATAAAGAGCCCAAAATATAACTATTGTAATGTTATGTTTATCTCAGTTAATCTCAGATTGAAAACAACCTGAAAAATCTATAAAGTTGGTAGTGGGGTGGAGGTGGCGGGCAAATGGTAGAAAGGATGAATTTTGCAACCTCTCCACTACTGCCCCCTTTTTCCCATTTCATCTTCAAAATATTTCTAATTATCATTCTGAATAATGTATTTGCATGAACCAAAAACCAAAACGACATAAAAAATATGCACTGAAAAACCACCCTTCAACTCCTGTTCCCATCCACACTTTCCTCCTTGTCCACTACAGGCAACCGTTATTAATAGTTTCCTTCTTAACCATAATGTAAACAAATATGAATGTATCGTATTCCTCCTCTCATTTCTTACGCAGAAGGTAGCATAGTGTATACACTCGTGCCTTAGTTTCTCCACTTAACAATATGTTCTGGAGATCTTTCCAAATCAGTAAATAGAGCTCTTTCTCATTCATTTTTCAGCTGCATGGTACTCTATAGCATGGATACACTTAGTTTATTAACCAGCCTCTTCTAGTGAGATACTTTGTTTCTAGTCTTTTGCTATTGCTATTGCTGCAATGTATCATCTTGTACATATGACATTCCACATGTGAGCAGGTATATCTGCAGGATACATTTGGGTCAAATAATAAACGTATCTGTAATTTTAGTAGAAGTGACTGCCATCCCCTTCAATTAAAGAGAAATGGTATAAAAATAAATTTAAAGGTTTTAAAAGGCACAACATACAAATATTTTTTATTGTGGGAAAGTATATATAACATAAAATTTACCATTTTAACCATTATTAAATGTATAGTTCAGTGGTACTAAGTACATTTACATTATTGTGCAACCATTGCCACTATCTATCTCCAAAACGTCTCATCTTTCCATACTGAAACTCTGTCTCCATTAAACAGTAACTCACTTTTCTCCCCTCACCCTAGCCCTTGGTAACAAGCATTCTACTTTCTGTCTCTGTGAACTTGACTATTCTAAATACCTCATATAAAGAGAATGCTACAATGTTTTCTTTTGTGTCTGGCGTATGTCTTCAAGATTCCGAGTCAGCATTTCCTCCCTTTTTAAGACTCGAGTAATGTTCCATTTAATTCATATACATTTTGTTTATCCATTTACCCATCAATGTACATTTGGGTTGTTTCTACCTTTTGGCTGTTGTAAATATGCACATATTTTTTAATATAAGTACAAATCCCATTCATCCCATCCCCAAGCTTCCTACCCAAAGGAACTCCATGCCAGTTTTTTGTTTGTCATTTCAGAGTCAGTCTCTGAAAAAATAAGCATTTTAGATGCAAACAGCAGCTTCCTATGCATGCTGTTCTGAACTTTGTTTTTATCTCCACTGGACAATGTATCTTAAGAATTATCCATATTACTACATATTGATCTGCCTTGAAATTTTTTAAGTGTTTTGTTTTTGTTTTTGTTTTTGTTTTTTATTCGAGCTGGAGTCATCCTGAGTGGCTTTAACAACTTTTAACAGATGTGCTGAGTTTTCATGTGAAGGTGTCAGGCCTCAGGTGGAATGGGGGTAGGGAAACGGGAGAGATTAAAGTGCTTCTCAACACCATGAAAGGGGGGCCCAATAAGTCTAAGATAGGAAACGTGCTAACAAGAGAAATAGTGTTTCCTTTACATTGGATTAGGCTGAGTGGTCTTCAAGGGAAATTAATATTGTCTTTGTCCTATGTGTTTCTTCACAGTGCCAGGCTGAGACTTCTTCTGTTGAGGGAACCTGAACGGGACCCCTAGTACTCCAAAATTCCTGTTCGTGTGACTGGAGCCCAACCTGTCGTGCTGAATAGAGAACATCTGTGCTCATCTGGGTGAAATCCTAGGCATTCCACGACATCAGAAGGAAGCAAGAGGGAAAACCTCCCCTTGAGGAAAGGAATGCTGTTTCTCAGAGTAGGAGGTGGTTTTCAGGCTGAGAGACTTGGAGAGGGAATGAGATGAAGTCAGAGAGAAACCAAAGGTGGCAGGTATGGAAAGGACATAGGCTGGGGAGAGAAGCATCTGGCTTAGCTATACCAGATGCTGTCCAATAGAAATAAAATGTAAATTTTGAAATTGTCTTTAACTGACATGTAGGCTAATAAATTTTAAAGAGGTTTTTTTTTGGAGATAATTAAAATTAAATTTTATGTAAGCCAGACACATGTATAAGCTTAAAATTTTAGCAGTCATAATTTTAAAAAGTTAAAAAGAACAAGTGAAATTAATATTAACAAGATATCCAAAATGTTATCATTTCAACATGTATAAATATAAAAATATTTATTGAGACATTTTAGTTTTTTTTGTATAAAGTCTTTGAAAGCCTGTATTTTGCACTTATAGCACATCGCTATTCAGATGGTAAATTTTCATTGGAAATACTTGATCTGGTTTAGCTTTCATAAAATTTATAGTTGAAGTAGTAGATTCATGTATGCAACTTGTTTTAAGCTTATTTAGAAGTTTTCCAATAACTGGATTAAATAGATATATTTAAACATAAATTTAACTTAATTAAAATTAAATAAAATTTAAAATTCAGTTCCTCAATCACACTAGCCACATTTCAAGTACTCAGTCGCCATATATGGCCAATGGCTTTCATGTTGGACAGCCTAGAGATAGAATTTCAACCCTTAGATATATGACAAATCTATATTATTGATCAGTGCAGGAAAGACACACTATTCAACAAATGATGCTGGGACAATAGGGACAAAAGGGGAAAAAAAGGAAGGAAAGAAAGGAAGGAAGGAAGGAGGGATGCTTTTCCTTCTGATTAGGAGACAAAGGTAAAGGGTATTTGTGAGAAAGAGAAGGGGAACAATTATATCTATAGAAAGAAGGCATTGTTATTGGTTCAGATAAGCTAACAATGTTTTTAATTTTCAGTCTGGTAGACATTAGTCCAGTAGTCATAATATCTGTTTTCTTGTTATCTTTGCAAACAGTTCTGTGGGACACAATGTTGCTTTAGGCCCAGTCTAAAGGTTAATTTGCAGTTTTAACGTTCCAAAGATCTGAGGCACAAGGTGTACGAAGTGGTTCCTTTGGGATGGCAGCTCCCAGTTTAAAGTGGCTTTGTTTAGATTATTTTTTACATAGCTGAAGAGGAAAGTAGTGAATTGGAAAACAGATCTTAAAAAATGAACCAAAATGCAGCTTTAACATATAAGAAGAAAAATGTGGAAGAGGTTAAGAGATATGAATGATAAAGTGATACAGTCCGACCTTTATCTAATTGTAATTCCATAAAGAAATAAAGATAATAAAGGAGAGGTTATATTTAAAGAGAAATATAAGATACATATATATCCTCCAATTCAGGAAATCCAAGTGATTCTCACCAGAATAAACAAAAAGAAGTGCACATCTGGATTAATAGTGAAGCTGTAGAAAAACAATGACAAAGATAAAATCTTAAAAGAAGCAAGAGAAAAAAGGCGGGTTCTCTACAAAGTAACCGTTAGATAAATTAACATCTGATTTCTCAAGAGCAACAATGAAAGCCAGAAGACAAAGAAATACTCAAAAATTAACAAAATAACTGCCAACCTGTAATTCCTTAGCCAGCAAAATGATTCCTCAAAAATGAAGGTAAAGTTTAAACAAACAAAAAAAAACACACAAAAAAACTCAAACAAATAAAACTGAAGAAGTTTACTATCATTAGAGCCTATATTAGTTTTTTATTGCTGCATAACAAATTACTACAGGCCCCGTGGCTTAAAAGCACACATTTATTGTCTCTCAGTTTCTGTGGGTCAGGAGTTCAAGTACAGGTTAGCTGGGTCCTCTGGGACATCAGGGCCTTACCAGGCTGAAATCAAGGTGTCTTCAAGGGTTGCAATCTCAACTAGGCTCTAGGTCCTCTTCCAAGCTCACTGGTTATTGGCAGAATTCAGTTCCTTGGAGCTGTAGAACGGAAGCCTTCATTCTAGAGGCCACATAGCCCTCTTGCAGCCCTCTCCAAAATGTGGCACTTTGGTTTTTTCACAGTAAACAGAAGAATCTGACTTCTGGGAAGGTCTGATCCTTTTAAAAGCCTCACCTGATTAAGTCAAGCCCACCCAAAATAATCTCCCCCTTTGATTAACACAGAATCAGCTGATTACGAACTTTAATTACAACTTTAACGAACTTTAATTATGTAATGTACCAGGAAAATCTCATTTTCCTGGTACATTACATAATCACAGGAGTTAAAGTCCACCTCTGCTCACACTCAAGGGGAGGAGATCATACAGAATGTATACACAAGAGGGTAGGAATCTTGGGAGCCATTTTAGAATTCTGTCTACCACAAATCCTCATTAAAGAAACTTCTAAAGGAGGTACTCTGTATAGAAGGAAAATAACCCCAGATGGAAAATCTGAGGCACGAGGAAGAGTGAGCAAAGAAAATATTAAACATATGGGTAAATCTACACAAATATCAACTATTTAAAATGACAACAATATATCTGATTCATGAGATTAATGAAATAACAATGTCATTGAAATATTTGGTTACGAAAGCATATAAATTCAAAGGGAGTGCTTAATGTTAAAGAATTCCAAGATCTATGTATTGTTTGAAAGAAGAATAAAGATATTGATTAAAGATACTGTTAAGTTAAATATGCAGATTAAAATTTTTAGAAGAACCATTAAAGAACAGAAATAGATTTTATACTTTCAAAACAAGAGAGAGTTTAAAAATGGAAAAACAATCCTGCTGCTTGCTAAGTGTCAGGGCTGGGTGGTATTGCTGACCCAGAAGGGAAGGTTCTATGGTGTGACGCCCAGCTGGAAGAATGCACAAGAGGCAGATATGAGGATGAAATGTTAGGCACTAACTTTATTGTGCAGAGCGCACATCTGTTGGGAAGTACAGTTCTATTGGGGAGGGCAGTCTATTGCACGAGGCATGCGGTCTTGTGTGCACTACTCCTGCTCCCCTTTCTTGTGCTCCCCTTCTGCTCTCCAGGGGACTGCATGGCTCCTCAAATAGCAGAATACAAAAGTGGCATTCGGCCACACATGTGTGATACAATAAACTGAAATATGTTTACATATTTTCTAAGTCTGGGGTCCTATTCCTAGCTGTGGGCCTGGATCACAGCCAGACCTTGGGCCAGTCAGGCCTGGCGCCTACACTATTCTTAGAATTAAATAAAGTTGCTTGATATATGATCAATATATAAATTTTAAAATAGCATTTATAATAGCATGAAAAGTAAGGTACCTGTAATAACTATAGTAAAATTTGTGCAAGATCTTATTGGATAAAATTATTTCAAATTTTTGTAAAGATAACAAGGTTTAAATAGATATGAGTATACCTTGTTCATGATTAGGAGAACTCAGTATTATAAAACTGTCAGTCCCCCCAAGTGGATGTAGAGCAATCCCAACAGGATTTTTTTGTGTGTGAAATCCAAAAGTGGTCTAGATGAACAAAAACCCCAGGAAAGCAATGGGCTCTCACTCCCAGAGTTCCCTGCTCTCATTGCCTGACTCATTACCAGGAGCAGCTAGTTTGATAGAAAGGTGGAATGATTATCTGCCAGGTTCAGTTGCTGTACCGGTGAAGTTGGAGTGCTGTTCTACAGGATGTGGTATATGCCTTAATCCAGAGGACACTATGTGGTACTGCCTCCCCAAAGCCAGGACACACAGATCTAGGAATGAAGAGGTATAGATGCGAGTTTGCCCTCTTAGTGGTACCCTAATACCGACTGGAAGGAGTTTCACTCCCTGTCACCATAACCTGGGACTAGGTAGGTTTGGAAGTCCTAGTACATAAAGGATGAATAATTCTACCTGAGAATTGGCAATAAAGTAGAAGCTGACACTGTCCCCTGACTAATCTGAGCTCTCATACCACTGAGGCAACAGGAAGAGAAAATGGACAAGGTAACTGATCCTTGGAACTGGCCAACAAGAAAGTATAATCAGAATAAGGGCTGAGAGTCAGGGAAAGTGTCAAGTTAGGGCAGGGGTCACAGAGAATTAGTCCATCTTGTCTAGGTTTGTTAGTTAGACTGAGGCATTCTAGAGTGTTGGGCCACATGAAAATCCTGAGCAGCTTATGGGGAAGAGTTATCACACAGGAACTGTTAAAATAGTTTCCAGAAATGCCATCCACCTCCTTTGCCAAGCTCAGGTAGAGGACTGGGATTGCACCTTGTTAGAATCCTATGGAGACAAGGGGCATGGTGGGGGGGCTGGTGGCAGAATGGGACATCAGGCCGGGCAGGCTTCAGCCTGTCAGGGACACATGAGAAACAGGGCCCTGTCCCACCCTCTTCAGGCTGAGCCAGTTGCTCCCTCCCTACCTTAATGAAGAAACTGGTGAGCCTGAAGAGGAAGAGGAATAGCCAAGAAAATTGCTTCATGATCCCTGTGTATACAACACCTGAGTCCACAGAGTTAGTTCACAGTCACACCTGAGAGGGTGAGGCAGATGCATAGCACACAGTGAAGTGAAAGGAGGATGCTGGGAAGAAAAGATTAAGGGTGGTTCTGCAGTGTGCAATGAGGGAGGGATCCCATCAGGTCTGTTAGATAGAGGTGACCAAAGACATGGGAGTGGTACTAGGGACATCGGTGCTCTGTAACTTTCATGAAAGGTAGTACTCAAGCCATGAAGAGGACATAAGTATTTGTAAGTGTTGAGTGAACTCTAGGAGGAACATGATGCATGGTGTTGGTACTGGAAAATACTGGGAGGAGAAGGATATTACAAGTGATGAGAGTGGTAAAAGGTTGAAATGGAGATGTGAAGATGGGGTTGAAAGAAATATAGGGTGTACGGATGGTAAATGGAGAAGATTTACAGCTGGTTTGGGGGATATTGGGAGTACTTTATGGCCAGGGCATGTTGAGAGAAGTTGTGAAGTGTTGGTAGTGGAGGAGTAAAGGGTGTTGGAGGCAGTTACCTGTCCCTTAAAGTCTCCGGGCAAGCTCCCCAGTGAATGAAGTCAAAAGCAATTTGCAGCAATCATGGTTCTGGTTGAAGCCCAAAGGCCTGCCAGCCCCCATCAGCTGTTCCTCATCAATGAACCCACATATTTGCCGAAAGGAAGACACATTCACCACCCAGGCTGACCTTGCCCATTGCAGGACCCCTGGGAAGAGAGAGGACCACAGTCCTTCGATCCAAGTCCTGGGGTAAACGCTCATGCCCACTGGCCACCCTGCTTCTCCAGGAGACTCCAGGAGGGCAGAGCCCATCCTGGGCTTTCAGGAGTGAGTCAGTGGGTCCCCACCTAGGCACCTGGGCTAGGTGCAGGAAAACTTAACATGAACTGAGACCTCATTTTCATTAGCTATGTTCCTAATACTCTCCTTCCTCTTTTATTTTAGTATTTGGAGTTTTGCCTTGCCTTCCTTCCACTTGCCAGCTGGCGCTAACTTAATTGATCCTTGTTTACATTTTACCTCACTGACAAGGAGCAAGAAAAGAGAGGCTACAAACTCTGAGAGTTGTCTTTCACATATTCATACATTCATTCACTTATTCGTTCCACAAATGTTCATTAGGCCCTGGATTGTAGCAGACACCAAGATAGGTACTGAGAACATAGGGTGCTAGGTTTGGGTGGGGGAAAAATGTGTGCAGAGATACTTGGGAAGGTGAGTTTTTTTTAAATCTACCAAAGGAACAAAAAAAAAAAGTCTAGATTACATAAATTATGAAAAATAGTAGTTCTCACATATGAATTTACAGTATTGTTTTCAAAATGCTAAAACTATTTGAACCCTATATTGAAATTAAGAATCACAAATGAAAATTTGAACAGGTAGTATTTAGCAAAAATTTACTAGAGAGAAAATTATTCTTAAAGAGGACAATGGACCCCAAACTAGCAGATGTATTGACATAAAGACCAAAGGAGCTCACAGCCTAGTTGGAGACTGATCCTTACAGAGCAATGTCAGGGGACAGAGATGTGTACAAGGAGTTAAAGGGAGCCCTGTAAATTGGGAGTGGCTGAGAGGCAGAGGTGTCAGGGCAGGAGCCACAGCACAGGTGATATCTGTGCTTAGTCTTGGCAGGTTAACTAAAGTTAGCCAGGCTCAGGGGGTGGAAAGGGATATTCCACGTAGAGAGAATCGCATGTGTAAAAGCATAGCCAGAGCGGGGCGACACATAGAGCACAGTCTAAGAGCTACAGATTGGCTGGAGATGAGGGTGTGGGTTAAGGAAGGGCAAAAGGTGAGGTTCTCAGACTGCAGAGGGTCTTGTAAGTAAAGAGAAGGGGCCTAGAGTTTATCCTGTAAAGGACAGAGTACCTTCAAAAGATTTTAAGCAAGAAAGAGATATGGCAAAAGGCGATTTCTAGAAGTGGCAGAAGGGAGAATAGATTAGATGTGGGGAGACAGGAAAGGAACAGTTAAGAAACTATTACTATGAACACAATTTAGGTTGCTATCTAAATTGGCATATCCCAGGCTCAAATAAATGCTTTATATATATAAACACTATTACTAAGCAAGGTGCAGACACGTTACAATTTTGGGGAAGAGGAAAAAAAACATGCTCGCAAATGCATGGAGTTTTGCCTTGCTCTTTGTTCATTTTCCACTTGGGTAATGTAATTAACTGACCATGAAAAGGTACATGAGACCCTGACAACCTTACCTCCCAGGAGGAGACTGGACAGCTGATTTTCAAGGAGAGGAGACATTTTTTTTTAACTGCATACCCTTTTGTACACTTTCAATTTTGTATTTTAGACATGTATTACCTGACCAAAAAATTAATTTTCTCTTAAAGAGACTATTATACAAACCAGGAAAAAATGTTAGGGAGAATTTGCCTGTCACCCACTTTCTCCTTCCTTCTCCGAGAAGAACTCAAATTTCCTTAATCAGAAAAAAATTAAAAAATCAGAAAGTAAAGGACTTGGGCCCAAGGCAGTGGTGGTTTTGTCTACCTCCCTGGTAGTTCCTGAGCTCTTTGAGAACAGGAAGTCAGTCTTCTTGGTGGTTATGTCCCTAGTGACCTAGTGACACCCTCAAGAAGCTTGTGTTGGGATGACTGACTGCTGGTCTGGCTGGAACTTGGAGCTGGGAGAAGAAGAGGTGGGATCTTATATCCCCTTGCTGGTTGTATCTTGGGCTACCTGGTTCCATTACTAGCATCCTAATCCGGACTTGTGACTGGTGGTTCCCCTGCTGCGTACAACAAAAGCACACTGGGTCATTGCTCAGCAAGCAGTTGAGTGCCAAGGGGAAGGAAATAACCATGGGAGACAGTAAACAAGGAAAATGTCAGGAGAATGGAGAAGTGAGGTTGGCACAGAAGATGGGCATAGTTCCTTTGCAGATTTGTAAGCAGAATGGCCCGATATAATTGGTGGCAAAGGTGAAATCCAAGGCCTTTGGGGTTAATGTCTTGGGGATTCCTGGGAGGAGATAAGAACACAGGGAGTGGGTGATGGAGGGATGACCTCCATCACCCACTCCCTGTGGGTGGATATATTGGGGTTCAGTAGAAACGCCACAAGAGCATGTTTGTGCAAAGATAGGACAATGAAGTTTGAGGCTATAACTTAAGGCAGGTTCTTTAGGGTTGTGTGAATTCGAGTGTTTCAGCAGGATGTGCAGGTTACGCTTCAGGGATGCTTGTTTTAAGGTACCTGAGCTAGAAAGGAAGCTCCCAAAGCAGGTTTGGGGGAAGTGAGTCAAGGCACATACCAAAGACTGCAGCATTGTTAACTAGTAGACATATTTCAAGATACTCCTACAGGAGCCACCAGGCAAAGGTCCAGAGGGAGGCCATAGAGCTCAGGTCCACCTCACCAAGCAGAAAGCTTTTTGAGGCTGCTTGGATCTCAGCCAGAGCTTGCTGTCCACACTCATGGCTACGGCAGGCAAGGACCACACAGGTCCCATGCGGATCAGCTCCTGGGACACTGCCTTCTCAATGCCTGTTGGAAAACAGCTTCAGAGGCTCATCTGGGAAGTAACTAGAGGGCCGAGGAGCAACGGGAGGGACAAGGGTCCTGACAGTGGGTGTTCCTCCTCCCCTGCTCTCCCTGTTAAAGCTATTGGGGGCTGAGGTCCCTAGTGAGGTGACAGGATGGTAGCACTCACCACTTTTGGCCTCAGTCACCACTGCCATCTTCCCAGTCATATCTGTGGAGCAGTGCTGGAGGTCTCCCAAAGTTGAGACTTATGCCATAGCCACCACATACTTAGTCTAAACAGGAGGAGCAGAATGAGGACAGAACCAGGGCCCCAGACCAGGGTGCTGAGTAGACCACAGCAACATAGCAGAGACTTCTGGCCTGCTACCTGGAGTACAGCAGTGGGAGGAGGGTGGGGAAAAGCTAGTCAAGGCTGAGTGGGAACTATTAGTGAGGCTGGTGTGGAGCCTAAGACACAAAATTTAAGGAGGCACTCACACATTTAAGCAACCCATTTGAACCTGAGAATGACTTCCTCCTTATATTGTGTGCCCATTATTGCCGCACTCCAAATCCAGTCAACAGAAGCTCAAGGCTTTGTCTCCAATTGACAGAGCTCCAGGGATTAGTGGAGCAAGAAATCAAATTCTTCATGTTTTGAATAATTCTGTGCCTTCCTCCCCAAATAAAAGGAGGCTGTAAGTTCTCCTAACTGAGGTAGATCCCACTTGCAGACCTTATGTCCGCTCCTTCGTGGGGAGAGGGATGATTCTCCAAAATGCCTCTGCTGGGGAGTAGCCTTGGCCCTCAAGTAGCAGGGGCTCCTAAAAGTGGAAATGTGTTTATTCCCTGGAGCCAGCTTTCTATCTTTTTCTAGGCCTATAACTGTTCCTCTCCAGATCCGTGAAAGTACACACCCTTTGAAGAAACTAAAAGAAGTATCAGGCCAATTCTTAAGGCAACTTAGGTGTTTATTTCTAGCAGACAGAAGGTAGGTGGGATTCTCACTGGCTGAGGTTCAAGCCTCATAATGGGGCAGGAGCTTGGAGAGGAGTGACCACAGTCTGGGGGTTGAATTCTTCATTAGCTGTGTCACAGTCACCTGGGCTTCTGAGCACCTGTCTAGATAAGGCACTACTCAATGAGAGGAGAGGTACCACCTTCATTGTCCTCCTGCTGGGGTGTGCTAGAGCTGAGCAGCATCTGCGTGGGTGAGTTCCACATGCTCACACCAGGAGCAAGTTTCATGGCTTCAGACAGCAGCATGGGCTTCCACACCACCTGGGACGTGGCCTTGAGGATTTGGGACTCAGGACTCTGACTCCTATGAAGATCCTCACCTCTCTGGTCCTCGGGGTCCCCGAAGTCCAGGCCCTGCGGAGGAACCTGGATGCGGCCCGCCCACAGATCTTCCAGCAACTCGGCCTCTCCCTCCCAGCCGCTGGGCCACTTTGCACTCGGCCACATCTGGGGTCTGGGGTTGCGGGCCACGTTGGGTTGCCTGTAGAGAAAACGGATCTCGGGGCAGGGCAAGGGCAGCTTTGATCGGAAGCCTGGCGATGGTAGGCGTAAGCTTAAAGTGGGGTGTTGGAGGCGGGGGCCCAAGGCACCAAAAGGAACGCCAGGCGGTAGAGAGACAAAAGGTGCTGGGGAGACCTGGACACAGGGGCCAGTGGCTGGGCGTCTGGCTGGAGCCCCGGTCTTCACAACCTGTGGGCGCCCGCGGTAGGTTTCCAGGAGGCGCGACCCGGAGTCTGGATCCACAATCTCAGCCAGCGGGCACACCCAGTGGTGCGGCAGTTGTGTGGGGTCCAGACGTGCCACAACCGTCCTGCGACTCGCGGTATAGGAAAGGGTGCTCAAATGTGAGTCTGAGCCCTCGGTTTGCTGCAGCTGGAAGAATCCTGAGGGGCTGAGCATGGTGGGGCTTCCCTCAGAGGAGCTGGCCAATGATTCGCCTGAGGCCATGCAGGGCACATGCTCTTTCTTGAGCTCCAGCAGGTCCCCAGCCACGTGCGGTTGCCGCATGCAAGAGTAGAGGTCCTTGATCGAGAACTGGGAGCTGAGGGCCTGTGCCTTCTCAGCAGATTCCTGGGAGCTGGCTACCAGGGACAGCTCCAGAGAAGGGTGGGGACTGCCAGTGGTAGCCATCTCCACCGATGATGGTTGGAGGCTCACGTTCAAGGACTCGGGCGAGGACAGGTGGCCTCCTCCCTGGCCTTCCAGTTCATCTGAAGGACATCTGGGCCCTGCCTCCTGAAACAGCTCGGGGCTGGGTAGGGAACCAGGGGTGTCTCTCAGCTCCGGAGAATGCTCCCAAGATTCCATCTGCTCCTCAAAGTCTCTGTCCATCCGTGCTCTTCCTAAAGAAATTTGGTCCTCGCTCTCTTGGTCCTGGGGAAATACACCGGGGGTGGAGATCAGAGGTGAGCAGTGAGACTTCGGAAAGGGGAGAGAGGAACTAAAGGTAGAGGAGTCCAGAGAGGCCCTGAGGAGAACGAAGAAGACTCCGTGGAGGTAGGAGTGAAGGTCAAAGGGAGCTGGGTGCTGGGCTTACTTCGCTTTGGAAGGTCTCCTCCAGCCCCGCCGAGGCGGGAGCGTGCAGCACAGGCACGGATCCCTGAGCCCAGGCATCTGTTGTACATGCTGAAGGCTCCTCGTCCTCGCCCCATGTGGGGTCCTCAGCCACTGAAGATTCTCCTTCGTCCCGGACCAGGAAGCGCCACTCAGTGATCTGCAGCATGGCCTCCCGAGCCTGGCTGATGGTGAATGGAATGCACTGCAAAGAGGAGAGAGAGGGGTCTCAGCTGGGCAGGGAGTGTGGGGAAGGGGGGAGGTGTTGTCTGGAGGACCCAGATCCAGGCTCACCTGTTGGGTTAGGTAGACCTTGAAGGCAGAGTCCATGACTCGGGACAGCAGATCTGCCAAGATGTCCCCCACCACATCCTCGCCCTCCTCCACAGCCGTAAGCGCCATCCACTCAGCCTCAGTGAGCCGCCCAGGAACGATGTCCACCTGCGGCACAGGCACCGTAGGTGGCCGTGCCTTTTCTGCTTTGGATCGGGTCACCCCGCGGTCTCGGGCCTGCCTCTGTGGGAAAGGAACAGGATAATCAAAACAAGAAACCAACGAGTGGAACAGAGAAGCAGCTATAGGCTAGAGGGAAGCTTTCTCAAATTGTCTAGTAAGAAAGAGAAACCTTTTGAAAGGGTCAATTTACTAAGAGCCTGCTGTGTGACAGATACTTTTTAGGTGTTTGACCTAATTTAGTTTCATAATAGCTCACTAAGCCCATTTCACAGACAAAGAAACTGAAACTTGACACAGGTTAACCAGCACTTGTTTTGGATTACAAAATAAACCCAGGCTTTATATAGCTCCAACTCCACAGTCCTTGCTATTTGCACTAGGTCAAAGTGTTCAAAGTTTTTGAGAGGTTAAAGAACTTGAGAAAGACAGTCAATATATGGTGTTGGAATTATTGATGCTGTTTAGAGTCTCCTCTCCTCCCCTAAATCAACTTAGATCCTCATTTCATAATATATATCTAAATAAATTCCAGATGCAGTATAGGACAAACACATACATACACATACACACAAATATAAACAAAAAATAAGATGCAAGAAAAATAGGTTAAACTGTCATATATTCTCTGGGTGAGAAAGAACTGCTTAAGCATAAAAGTAATGTAAGAATAATTAAAAAAATAGGTAGATAGGTATATATACATAGGTCAAATTTTCCTGTACTTATTTTTAAAAACATTCTAATTACAAGCTTATATTGGTAGTTACCATGTACTAGCACTTAAAGTATAATAGACACATACGTGGACTCAATTCCTACATTTTTTAGACAATATACTCTTTTTATCCCCATTTTACAGAATTTTCCCAGGATCACATAACAAGGAAGTAGTGGAGTCATAATTCAAATGCCAATCTGGTTCCCATGCCTGACTTTATACTGCTTTCCAAACAAAAAACATTTGTAGCAAATATAAAAAATAAATATTCCCCAATATATTAAAAATGCACATAAAATAAGAAAAATATTACACGTAAAACTACTGTACAATGTAATGTCAACTATAATCAATAAAGAAAAAAATTTAAAAAATAAAAACTTTAAAAAAAATCATAAGACCCCAAGGAAAATAAGCAAAAGACGTAACATTTCACAAAAATGGAACTGTAGATGAGTAATAAACATTTGAAAACATGTCTAACTTTCAAAATTATCAATTCAAGTTTTACAAATGCATTCAAAGGCATATTCTAAAATAAAAATAAAAATATATCCTCCAACATATTCCCTGTGTTGTGATTTATAATAGCAGAATATTAAAGCATGTCTAACAAAAAGAGAATAGATGGCTAATTGTATACTATCTTCATGACAGAATATTATGCAATGATTAAATGTAATCTTTATGAGGAATTTGCAATAGCATAAGAAAATATTTATGATTTAATGTTAAGTGAAAGAAACAGGATAAAAAATTATATGTCAAGTATGATCTCAGGTAATATAAACCAGTATTTATTGAAGAAAAGAAAAACAAAATTGTAATGATAGGCACATTTCTTTTCTATGCTCTTCTCTATTTTATAAGTTCTATACGATTAGCTTGTATCCTTTTATAATCAAGAAAAATCCACTTAGAAAAAGACTAGTGCCAAAAATTCATTCAGAACACAGGATTTTACTAGCAGATTCTTGGGAGCCTCCTCACTAACCCCACGACAGTCTCCTTGAACTTAGTTCCTTCCAAAATTGACCTCCAAATGTACTCTTCCCAAACCTTTGCCTCCTCAGACCCAGCCTTACTGACTCACACCTGATGTTCCCTAAAATTCTTTCTCTCCCCTATCTGGTGTTTTCTAAACATCGCACTGAACTCAAAATCTCTTAAGCCTCATTTCCCATCTTTGTTAGTGAGAACAGCCTCGGTGGCAAGCCTAGGGAATGGTCCCGTCCAAGCTTGGCCAGAAAGGACAGGTAAGGCTGGGAGACGTCCTGTTCCTTAGACTTCACCTCCCCATTCTCTCATGTGACACTGGTGATAGTGCCCATGGCTAGGCGTGGCCTGACCAGAGGTGCTAGACATATTGTTACACAAAGGTTCTTCGAATGTCTTTTTTTAACTTTAAAATTTCTTGGTTTAAAAAAATTTTTGACTTTCAAGTTCAGCCTCAGAGTTGTTATTTAATCCATTTCTTCCTCCTGTAACTCTCGAAATGGATAACTTTTTTAGCAACACCTCTCCCCAAGCCTGACCAATTCTCGTTTATTCATTTAAATGGACACCTCAACGTAAGAGATTTATTACATGCATTAGCTGTTTCCAAAGTCACTTCTTATTCTCAGGCTCTTCACTACCCATTTGAAGCCTTCCCTCAGCTTCCGAGTGCCACAAAGCGTGTGAGTGGGAGTGGTGCAGGTGTAGATTTTGTCCAAGTCCCGGAGTGGATTCCTTGGCCATCTTGAATGCCTGTGTGGTGGGCCGGCGCCGGGTGTCGCGGAGCCGCCCGATGGTTCCCGACACCGACCTTAAGAGCCCACTCTGGCGTACCGCCAGCTAAGGTGAAGCTCACCGAGCTTTCATGCGCCATCGCATCAGCTGTTGCTCCAACCTCTGGATTTCCGCGCTTCCGGGTCCAGCTCCTGCCACCGCCTAACGGTCGCCCCAGCAACCACGCCTTACGCAGAGCTGCTGCTGCCCGCCCCCCACCCCGCGCTCACAGTTGCCCTAGCAACCGCGCCGCGCGCTGCACGTTCGGGTTATTCGCCCCGCCCAACGGTCATGCGTACGTGCGTCGTCTCTATGGTGGCGGCGGATTCGGAGAGACCGAACGATCCTGGAGTCAGGCAAGCCGACCTGGGGCTTCTGGTGTGACCTCTGACCTGGGCCGGGGGCTTCGGGGAGCCGAACTGAGGGAGGAAGGGCATGAGGGTCACCCTGCCTCAAACTTCCTTGGCTCGGGCACTTGGGGACATCACTCTTGGCACTGGGTCATCACCATTCCTCCTCTAGGATTCCCCCGTCGCCCCATGACTCAGCCCTGGGGCTCCTCTCTCCTGTCCACGAGACCCTCCCATGCCAGACCCCCATCATCGTCCTTGAGGCCCCCAATTACATGATGACCCAGTCTCAAGGGTTTCCCCAGTGCCTCATGACAGCACCTCCCAACCTCCCCGCAGAAATCACCGCTGTCACCTGTTTACCTCTGCGCTTTTGGTGATTCAGGCGTCTCTCCCCTAGGATGTTCCGCCGGGAGCGCTCCATTCCTCTTCGAGGCTCCGCTGCCGCCCTGTGTAACAACCTCAGTGTGCTGCAGCTGCCCCTCCGCAACCTCACACATTTTGGGGTTGTCCATGGACCCAGCGCTCATCTTTTGAGCGCTGCTCCTGAGGGTGTGCCCTTGGCCCAGCGCCAGCTCCACGCTAAGGAGGGAGCTGGAGTGAGCCCCCCACTTATCACCCAGGTGAAGAATGGAGTTGGGAGTGGGGTTGCTGAACCCAGTTCTAACCCCTGTCCTTCCTTTCCAAACCTCAAAAAATAGGCTTTCCCGAATCCTCTGAATTTCCACTCTTCTGAGTCCTCATATCCCCTGCTTTGACCATTTTTCATACTCTGATACAACTCCCTCCAGGTCCACTGGTGTGTCCTCCCCTTCCGAGTACTGCTGGTACTTACCTCACATAGAGGAATACAGGTAAGAAGAGGACCTTTCTGTCCTCCCCAACTAGTCTTCTCAACTCCTCTCCAAAGCCCCAAGACTCTTCCTCACTTGCCTCTAAACACTCCCAAATTTTACACGTGCTTAGCCCAATCTTCATTATTTCTCATCTTCATTCCTTTCATCTTTTCTAATTTACAAATGCCATCTCCAATATCTGCCTTTTTGCCAGCTGAATGACCTTGGGCAATTTAATTAACTTCTCAGAGCCTCCGTGTCCTCCTCTGTAAAATGGAATAAAAGTAGTGCTTATCTGCCAGTTATTTTGAGGATTAAATGGGCTAAGGCTAACACGAGTATGTGATGTACTCAGCATAGAACACAGCGAAGGTTAGCCTTTGCCCTTATCTTTCAGATGTATGAGTCTGATGGGTCTGTCATGGTCTATTGGCACGCACTCGACGCTGGAGATGCCTCTCCAGGTACCTGCAGGACTGAGTAGGGTGGAGGTAGGGAGTACTTGCTGGCACTGGAGGAGGCTCTATTTCTAATAGTTTTCCCCTTTCATACTCAGTACAAGCTGTGTTTGCCCGAGGAATTGCTTCCAGTGGCCACTTCATCTGTGTGGGTGAGGGGACCAAGAGCATGGCATTGGGGGGTTGCTCGGGAATAGGGCCATGGGCTTTGGCCAGGATGCTGCTGAAGGTCTGAGGAAATTGTGGAGGGTTAGAGGGAAGGGTGGAAGTGAAGGGGGGTCTGAGAGACTCCAAAAAGCCATGGAGGGGTTCGAGGGGCAGGGTAGACTAGAATAAGGGTATTTATGGAGGGGTAGGGCTGTTGAAGCAGTGAGAGCTGTGTTTGTTACTAAGGTTCCCGGGATGGAGAGGGTGCTAAGTGTAGAGAGGCCTGAGTGTACTGGCTGGAGACTTAGGAGGACCAGGACACACTGCTTCTGCAGGAACGTGGTCAGGCCGGGTACTGGTATTTGACATCCCAGCCAAAGGTCCCAACATTGTATTGAGTGAAGAGCTGGCTGCACACCCAACATCAGTTACCGACATTGCCAGCGAGCCTGCCCAAGGACAGGTGAGTGGATTTTCCCTTCCAATTCCAGTGAACCTGAGAGCCATCCCCATCTTGGGAGGCAGGAGACCTGGATTCAAGTCTTGGCTCTGCCACTAAGCAGCTGGATGACTTTGGGCAAATTACTGCACTTCCCTAGGCTTCAGTAACCTCAGGTCCAGTGATGAAGCCAGAGATACTTTACATTTATATGGCATTTAATAGTTCAGTAACATTTTTCAATACTGGTGTGAATTGAGGAGTTGGGACAGATGGTCTCTAAGATGCCTTCCAGCTCTGACATGTGCAGCTTTCTTCTCTGGACTTGGGAAAGTCCTACCTATTCAGGCCCATCTCCACTGCTACCCTTTCCAGGAAGTCCTCCCTCTATTCGAGCTCCCACTGATCTCCCTTAGCTGAACCCTGAATTGGTACTGCCCTCAGAGATAACTCTTATGTCCCTAAGTGGATTACAAACCTCTGTAGAACAGGGTTTGTATTTTCTAATTCATATCCTCTACTGAACCTGGCCTAGAGCTGGGCCCATGGGCTGGCTGCCTGAGGCTGGGGATCAAGAGGCTGACTCTAGTCATAACTGGCTGGTTCACTAGAAGGTCAAAACATTATGGCTTCAGTTTCATCATTGATCCACTGAGTACAATTATATGCCTCCTCCTAACATATGGTGTGGGTTGGGGAAGGGAGGGTGGTGAGACTCTATGAGGAATGCAAGAAAAGCATTTTATGCTTCCTGAGGGAATGCTGGGTCTAGCCTATGGGGGCTCCACATCTTTCCTTTCCCTGGAGAGGCAAAGATGCAGATACTGCCTCCCTTGTATATAGGACCCAACAGGGGAGAAAAGAAAAGGCTGATCCTGCCTTTCCCCTCAGGACTGTGTGGCTGACATGGTGACGGCAGATGACTCAGGCTTGCTATGTATCTGGCAATCAGGTCCTGAATTCAAATTATCGACCCAAATTCCAGGATTCGGGTAGGTGAGGGAGAAAGGGCCGAGGCCTTCCTGAGGCAGCTTCAGGGTGGGGAGCGGGCTTGGGTCTGAGGAAATTAAAGTGGGTTGTTGCCTTTGCAGGATCCCATGCACCTCCGTGCAGCTGTGGCAGGGGACCATAGCAGCAGGCTATGGGAATGGGCAAGTACGTCTGTATGAGGCCAGTACAGGAAATCTACATATCCAGATCAACGCCCACGCCCGGGCCATCTGTGCCCTGGACCTGGCTCCTGAGGTGGGCAAGGTCAGTCCCTACATCCCCTCGTTCCCAATGTTGAGATGCTGAGAGGAACTCCACAAGCTTGTCTTTGCTACTTGATGTAGCCCCATCCCCAGACACTTAGACCAATCCCTCCAGCCTATACCAGTCCCCTGTCAGCATGTTCCAATTCCCACTTGTCCTCTTTGCTTTTTTTATAGCTACTAACTGCAGCCGAGGACACCTTTGTACATATCTGGAAGCTGAGCAGAAGCCCAGAGAGTGGCTACATTGAGGTGTGTGTGGCTAGAGGAGTGAAATGGGGGGCCCAAGCGTGGGCAACAGGCCCTGAGCAGCCCTCTTCTCCACCAGGTGGAACACTGTCATGGTGAGTGTGTGCCCGACACCCAGGTGTGTGGTGCTCGATTCTGTGATCCCTCAGGCAACTCCTTTGCTGTGACTGGCTACGACCTCGCTGAGATCCTGAGATTCAGCAGCATGTGAGAACAGAGTATCCCTCTCTCCCTGTTTTTATAAAGTACCTCCTCTACCCAGCCCTTGTCTGATTACTCAGTATCACAGTCATCCTCACAACCAGCAAACTAAGCTCTAGAGACACAACGCATCGTCAAGAACTGGGTGAAGGCTGCTGTTAAATAACTTTAATGGTTGATGTGGGAGTCACAAGGGAGGTGCTTTCCCTCCCAAGGCTCTTCAGTGCCATCCTCAAAGCTGGTTAGTGCAGGAGGTAGGGCAGGGTTGGTTCCAGTTTTCTCCCAGGAAGGGTTTAAGGGGTCTCAGCCAGCCCCAGGAATGAGTCCCTCAGCATCATGGCAACCATGCTTAAGAGGGGCTTCCGCTCCCCCCACCCCAGCCTACCCAGGTCCAGCGGAGGAAGGGGAGGCCAAGCTGGCCAACCTGCTACGGCCAGCACTGTATCCAGAGCCCAGGTGCATACAGGTCATCTCCTCTTCTGGCCAGATCCTCTTGCCAGTACCTTTCTCTCTCACACTGGTGACTGCAGCCAAGTGCGGGGTGGGCCTCTGGACCGTGGGGATTGGTGCGGAGGGAGAGGGGCAATTGAGCAGGAAGCCCCAGGGGAGTGGTCTGGGGGGACAGCGTCCAGGGAGAATGTTCGGGGTCGCCCCCAGGGCAGGGGATGGGTCTGGGCTGGAGCCGCTGAGGCAGATGGGCAAAGACTGGGCAGAGCAGGCTGGTCTGTAAACATGGCTAGCCAGGGTGGGGGCTTCTCCAGCCTTGCGCCCTCCCGCTGAGCCAGGATGTCTGTCACCGCTGCGATGTCATCCAGTGGCTCAATAGCTGTGGCACCAGGAAGGAGTTGAGGGGAGGGGGGCTAGTCAGAGCTTAGGCCTCAGGCCTACCCAGCCCTGACCATCACCTGTCACTATAATAAGAGAGCAAAGCCCGGATCTCAGCCGAGACTGCATTATCCTGAAGGAGTAGCCCCTCACCTGGGCCCCCTGGAGCCACAGGCTCTGATAAGACTATGGGATACAGGTTGTAGAATGGATGGGGATTGGGTGATGGTCAGCAGAAGTGGGTGAAGAAATCAAGAAAGAGGAGAAAAATGAAAGCAGTGCCAAGCAAGTGAAGGTCAGAGGAAGAGACAGGAATCCGCATGCAGAAAGGGAAACAAACAAAAAATGAAGTTAGGACAGAAATCCATGAAATGAATCTGGTTCTTCGGGGTTTTATTTTGAACTTTGGTGCAGGTGCTTCTAAGAAGAGTTGGAGAAGAGAAAGGACTACAACAGGACTGGGTGGGACTTGGGTCCCCAGAATTCTGCCTTAGCACAAAGTGTACTTTCTCTCTGTTTCCATTATCTGGATTCCCTTCAAGCCCCAATCCCACTTCCCATTAGGTTCCTGGAGTATACTTTCACTTACCCATCTCATGGTACAAGGACCCCTGCTTGGCCAATACTTGGGGTGGTTTCCGGGGAGCAGGGGTTTCAATCTTCATGATTTCATCACAGCACTGCTTCCACTGGCCTGACGGGAGAGCGCTGATTAGGGGTGGAGGTGGGAAGGCTATCCTCTCCCCTGCTACATTCCCTTCCACTTGTTCTTGGAACAGAAGCCTATGATAAAAATAACAAATCCCAATTTCTCCCAAAGGTTCAATCCAGCCCCCTCCTCTTACTCATGTCAAAGAAAAGCTGCCACAGAGCCTCCATCCAGCTCTGCAGGGCTCCCCGACTCTCTGTCTGAAGGGTGTGTCTCAGCTCGTCCTCCCCATACTGGTTACTGATGCTCAGTGTGAAGGGCCGGCCTGCAGCCTGCTCCAGCTCCCCTGCCCGGACTCGAGTCTCCTGCAAGAGAAAGAAAGGGGTCTGCTTCCAACTCCACCTTAGTCACAGGGGTCAGCAGTGACTTCGGACAAGCTCGATCATCCCTGCCTTAAAAAGAGGCGCTTGTGAGGCTTTCACCAAACCCTCTCATTTGCCTCCTACTAACCAGAATGGGAAGGAATAGCAGGAAAGGACTGGAGATAAGACAGATGGTCCTCAGGGAAAGAGGAGCAGATCGAGACAGGGAAAGAGGGGTTGGGTGGGGGCAGGCACAGAGGTGGGCAGGAACACTAAAGTCGCTCACTACTTCCATAAAATTCAGCAAGAAAATCAGCAAAAGGGCTAGAGAACAGAGGGGTCATTGGACTTGGGTTGGGAGAGGAAACCAGGAAAGGGTGGAAGAGATGCAGACTGGAATCTGAAGAGGAAGATAGAAGGAGGATGAAAAGTCCTAAACTGGCTGTAAAACCCTCTCAGAACTGGCAGGGGCTAAGTCTGGTGAGTCGAAGGGTCAACCTTCTTCCAGTGATGTTGCATAGGTAGAATATGGTCCCTTCAGCATTCCTGGCCCTGGAGCTGGGTATGGTGCTATGACGAGCAGGAGGCTTTGATCTCTCTGAGGCCTGCACCCACCACCCTCCTGGAGCCTGAAGGAGAGGCTCCTGGGCCCTAGCACCTCGTGGCTTGACCAGGAGACCCATCACCTTGTTGATCGCAATAGTAAACAGTGGCTCTTTCCCAGCATCTGCATCTTCAGGTTGCCGGTAACAGAAGAGGTTTGTGCCTTTTAGGACTCCATGCACTCGTGCCCAGTCCCGCCGTTCCCCAGCTTGCTGCATAAATGACTCAAGGTTTCCCAGGGAAATCATAACCCCGCAACACCCTTCCCATCCCCGCATCTAGAATCTCCTTTCTGCCCATCCTCTTGTCTGGGCCTCCTCTCATCTTGCCATACTCCCCCCGCCCCCCACCTTCTACCCAGATCTTGATTTTTCAGTATCTTTTGACTCCCAAGTGACCCAGCTTTCCTCTGCCTTCTCTTGTTCCCTCCCACTCCTCAGGGCCCCTCACCTGCACCCTGAGAGAACCACTTGCAGTTGGCTGAGTCATGCAGAGAGGCTGAGCCACCAGGCGGCAACATACACTACCATAAAGGGGCAGCCAGGTGGGGTTCTCCTCTGGGGGAGAGGAAGTGCAGGGTGAGGGTGGGGAATGAGAAGGGGACCATCCAACGGCCCCTCTTCTCACCACCCAGAGTCGCCCACATACACATACCATGGCTGGTGAGGGTGAGGTCATGTGTGCGGAACCCATCTTGCACTGCTGCCAGGGTGAGCGTGGTATGAGCCAAGAGGTGGTAACGAGGACCACTGTAGGACAGATGGAGAAGTGGACTTCAGCCAAGTGAGGGGCACGTGAGGGTCATGTTAGAAGGCAGGAACTGTAGGGCTGAGGTCTACCCTATTGTTCCAGCAGCCTCACAGAAAACTCTCTCGCCTCCCCCATGGGAGTTGAGAACAGACATTTACTGAGCTCCTGCTAAGTGCCGGGTCCTGTGCTTGTTATGTGTTATCCTACTGTATTCCCATGACAGCCCTGGGAGGTTGATGGCATTCTTTAGTTAATAGATGAGGCAGCTCGAGGCAAGAGAGGTTAAGAAATTTGTCCATAATTTATAGCTGGTAGATAGTGGAGCTGGAATTTGAACCCATGTCTGTCTTCAAAATCAGCATTCTGTTCATTACCCTAGAGGTTCTCAAACTGCTCCTCAGAGGCGCAGTGGTTCCACAGGGTGCTTTTAGATGTCTGTACACACCACCACAGAGCCTAGGCTACCCTCCTCCAACCAAGGCACTCCATTCACATAAGATGCATTTGCTGCTGCAAAAAAGTGAAGACCTAGGGGCCTAGCTCTCCCTGCATTCCTACCGGTCTTCTCAGTTGGCTTGGGCCCAGTTATGTGGCCGCCGCTCATCCACGTCTGTCTGCCATGTCCTGGCAACAGTGCAAAGTAGGTTCTGCATGCTCCCCACAGCTCAGAAGTCACCCGTAGCCAGGATAGGCATCTGAGGGCAGTGGTGGAATGCAGGGCCTTACCCCACAGCTGGGGTGGGGAGCAGGATGGGACTGCTCCCTGAACCCCCAGCGCTCTCCAGCGATGCCCGCACACGCCTCCCTGAGGAGCGGCCCAGGGAGCTGCTGAGTTTGGTGGCAAGTCTCTTGGGGGCACCAGCAAGGGCCCCCTCCTCTTCCACGCAGGCTCCATACAGCTCCAGCCGCAGTTCAAAGTCCGGCCCTGCCTCGGTGCTGTAGGAGTATGGGAGGAAGAGAGGAGGACGGTCCTGGGGAAGTCCAGGGAAGCATGAGGGGTAGGGGGTAGGGGTGGAGGACAGATGTGGTACAAACTTAGGACAGCTCTACAGGCAAGGCCCATCTCCCTCCCTCTCTTCCCCTAGAGCTACCTCATTAGAATACTGGAGCAGAGTAGAGAGAGGAGGGAGCCACAGGGATGAGGTACTCACAAGAGCAGGTTGTTCTGAAAGGAGATGTCCGTGAGGGTCCTGTCCACCAGGACCATATCTGTGTCTTGAATGTCTTCTCCTAGCTGCAACAGCAGGAACACAGCCCAGCGGTGCAGGTCTGGGGTAAAAAACCAACCAAACAAAAACAAAAACCATGCCCCACAGGAGCCTCCAACCTCAGAGTCACTCCCATGAATTTGTCTCAGCCTGTGTGAAACTCACCGCCTTTGTTCTTAAAATATTCGGTGTCCTTCCACATGAGTGGAATCCGCAGGTCTAAGGGGAAGAAGGGTAGGAAGAGATGTTGAGATGGGGCAGGAGATCTTGTGGTTGGGCAAGGAGAGTGGCTGGGGTGGCAGTGGGTCTTACCAGAGATGCAGACTCGGCCTCGGCAGGGGGAGCGCTCAGCAGGCGGCCCACTGTCAGAAGGCCTGTGGGCAGATCACAGTGTCCTAGCCTGGCCTCCCCTTCCCACCCCCGCAGCCCAGGCAGCTCCTAGGTCACCAGCCAGGGGAACTGTTAAGAGTTGTCAACTGAACCCAGGGGGTTGCTGGGCTTGTGGTCACTAGAGGCACATTAGCTCACACACAGTATAAGCTTGGGGCTCCTCACCCTCCAAGCACCCTCCCTGACTACCTCCCCAGACTCCTGCCAGGGACCCATGGAGATTGAGGGACAGAGGCCCACAGAGAGACTCCCTTTCAAGGGCTCTTCTCCATTAAACCTCGGGCTTCGAGGTGTTTGCAGCCTTTCCTTTTAACAATAAGGAAGGCTGGTCATCTCCACCGTCTCATCACTTCTTACATAAAGGAGGATACTAGGTCAGTCGGGAAATCAAGTTAACCACTGTGTGATGAAAAAAAAATCCAAGTAGGAAACATTTGTGTTCCATTTGCCACAAACCTCTCTCCTCTTCATCATCGGCTTTGATTTCTCCTTTACCCTCTTGGCTAGATAGGCTGAGCCTTCCCTGTGCCCCACCGCAAGGCCCCAGACACCCAGCCTTCCTCACCTCCCTGCCCATCGTCAGGACTCGCCAAACGTGTCCCTCCCTAAGGTGAGGGCCAGTTTACTCATACTAATTCATAATGCCAACAATGTAATTAGCAACTTAGACCTTAAGCTAAATGATGTGGCACTGATAGCAATGTGGTTAGCTATCAGGGGCTTGGGGTATACCTCAAGTCACACTGTCTAGACCGTGTGGGGACGTGGGCAGGGCAAAGACTATTGATGGCTGCCTCTCAGGAGACAGCAAATTCATAGTAGAAGTTGCCCCTCTGCCTGCTTGCCCTTCCTTTAGCTTTAGGGGGAAGGTATAGAGTGGGGTTTCTGTCTTTCCTGTGGCTTTATGGGTGAGCTCTGGAGGGCTCCTGGCAAGCTCTCCTTGTGTCAGCCTTCATGGCTGAGCTAGGACCTTCTTCCACTCAGCCATGTGGGGCCAGAAGTGAATTTCCCAAGTGACCAATTTACCCAAAATGGTCAATTCTTAGAATGACCAATTTGCCAAATATTTTCTCTAACATCTTTGTTTTACTGGAGCATCGTCTCAACCATTTCACTGCAAATCTTTCAGATCAGCAGAGTCTAATGTCAATGCAGCTTCCAGTTTCAAATCCAAAAGCTGAGCCCTTTCAGAATGTACAATCTAATTTATATAAAGGGGTAGGCTTTCCCTTGAATTTTCTTTATTATTTCCTTCTCCAATCCCTGCCTCTGATAGTGAACCCCAGGTACAATGAACTATTGTCAGTTTGTGGTAAATTGGTCATTTGGTGAACTGGCTTTGAGAAAACTGGCTTTCCAGAAGCCAGCCAACCAGATCATAGGCAGGGCTTAGCATAGTAGCGCTTTTGCATTACTACCCTCTCAGAATGCTGGCCTTTCACCAGATATGCTGGCTTTGCTAAGTCCTACTCTAGCTATTCACTAGTGTATCTCTGGGCGGCACACTGCAGTGGTGAAATACCAAGGTGTCTTCCAGGCTTCTGACCTGGGGAGGTTGGCTTCGAGGTAGTCTATACTCCATGTACACACATGCTGCACCACTACCCCCAGAAGGCCTCGACACCCCTTGCTTACCGCCGGCCTGTCTTCTCCAGCACCTGCGCCTCCTTGCGCCGCTGCAGCTCGCCCATGTAGCTGAGGATGCGACTATTGCACACCAGCAGGCTCTTGGTGGCCTCCAGAGCCTGCTCACGTTGGGAGCAGGCCGCCAGCAGCTTGCAGGCTCCTTCCCTCATCCGGATCTCATGGTCTAGCTTTCTTTGCAACTCTGTGTCCTAACCAGAGTAGAGAGAAGGATGAGAAGGACATGTCAGTCAGGTGAGAGGCGGAAGCACGCTCCTGTCCCCAAGTGGGCTATGGTCCAGGAGAAATTAACAAGAAACTTATATTTCAAGTACCTCAAGGGCAAGGGTTCAGTCTCAACCTCAGCTGCCCAAGAACCAGAGCAGCATTGTAAAATAGAGATGCTTTCCTGCATTTGATGGGGGGAATATACATTCCTTCAGCCTCTTTTGAAACTACAAATTCACATATCTTTTGATCCAGCTATCCAATATCTTTATCCTACAAATATAGTTTACACATATGGGCAAAGCCATATTCATGGCAGCATTGTTTTAAAACACTAAAAGTCTTTCAACAGGGCATTAGTTAAATAAGTTACAGAACATTTCTACAATGGGATATGGAATATTGCAGACATTGAAGAGTGAAGTAGACATGTGTGCAGAAATAAAACAATCTTCAAAATATATAAAGTGAGAAAAGTAAAACACTATTATGGCATGCTACCATTTGTGCCCAATATGTACACATGCATATACATAGACATAGATATTCATAAGATAGCAGTGGTTGTAGAGCTGGGAGCCAGGAATGAAAAATAGACTTATTATACTTTACATGTTAGTACTTTACTACTGTACTATTGGGAATTATGTTGCCTTTTAAAAAACTTAAATCTTCTCAGTTAAAAAAAAAGTACCAGGCCTGACCTCAGACTTGCAAAATAAAGATATCCATGTGCATTCTTTTTTTTTAATTCCCCCAAGTGATTCTGAGTTGCAGCTAGAGCTGAGAACCATCAACTAAAGGGAATTAACACAAATAATAAAGGCCATCCTGGGTTACCCCAACGACCCAAGAGATGGGATAGGAGGGATATCTAGTTGGCAAGGGCTCAGTGGAGAAGAAGCATACCACCTACAGAGTTTACCCTGTACAAACCCCAAATTAGGAGTCTGCTACCTGCTGGCCTTCTGAGCTGGGAGGTGAGGACAGAGGCAAGGAATGGGGATGGGAAGGCAGGTGAGGCAAGAGGTCAGGAGTGAGGGGCTGAGCAGGCTGTGCATAGGGCCAGAGTGGGGGTACTGGAGGAGGCACCATGATTCTCAGGAACATTCACTCAGAAAGGAGCCCTGGAGGTCTTGGCACAGTCCAGAGGTAGAGAGCACCAGTTTGACATATGACAAACCTGGGTCTATGTCATAGCCTTGCCAGTCTTGAGAAGCTGGGAAGAAACTTACTAAGAAAGCACTGGGCAATTTATTCGACCTCCCTAAGCTTTGATTTCTCCATCTGCAAAATGAGGATAGAAACAGTCCCCACATTCTAGGGTTGTGAGGATTCAATGAGACCGGAAGGTAAAGCACTAGCACAGTGCCCAGCACATGGTACACATGAATGGTAGGGATGCTCATTTTAATGATGCTACTTTGGCAGCAGTAGCATTCACCTAACAAACACTGGAGCATCCCTGTGCTTTCCAAAGCTCCATTTAAAATCCAGCTAGTTGGGAGGTAAGAGATGCAGACATTAATGGCTGCTCCATAAGTGCCATGTCATGGCATAAACATACTCACAGGAAATAGACCCTGTTTGCTTCTGGTTGAGTGATATGGAAGGCTTCAGAGAGGAAGTGGAAGACTAACCCCATTACAGTATACAGATCAGTTCAGGAGGCAAGCCAGTGGGGGCATTGAGTTGGAAGACGGGGGTGAATGTGACCACCCAAAACCTGTCTTATCCCTTACAGCAGGTCTCTCCCACACCCCGTACCCTTGCTTCTGTCCCTGTTGGCTCTGGCCTTCAAGTCTCTAAGACATGAACACCCTAAACTCTTCCAAAAGCCTTGTACAGCCTCTCTGCAGATTCTTCCTTCACTGTCTATTTCTGGGTCACTGAGCAAGGCCAGATTCTCCCTTAATACAGCACTATCAATCTCCTGACCCTTCAGAAATAGGCCAGCCCAGTACCAAAACCCCTTCCACCAGGAAGCCCTCCCAGACTACATAGCTTCCCCAACCCCACTATATCTATCTGTCTGCACCAGGATCCACCTCTGCTAAGCTTCCCTGCTTGCCATCCCCCATCCCATTCTGCATCCAGCTTCTGCCATATACTCTCCCAAAGAGGTGAGAATGGGGGAGGGGGACAGACAGGCATCCTCAAGCCCCCTCCTGACTGGCCTCTCGGTCCCAGCCCCAGCACTCACGGATCCTTCCCTAGCCCTGGCCATTGCATGTGCCACGCCAATGCAGGCAGCACAGCTGGGCTGGTCCTGGGGAGCCGTACAGCTCTGGTCTGGTGCCGGCACAGCCACCAGCCACCCTCTCCCCCTCCCTTTCTCCCTCCCGCTGCACTCAGGGCCCCGAGTGACATCAGCTCCCAACTGCCGCGAGAGCGCCGGCCTAGGGGCTCCAGGGCGCGGTTGGTCTTTCCATAAGCCTGGTGTAGCTAGGCTCCTGGCTCCCAGCCTCCCGGTGGCATGACCACAGAGACCAAGTGGCAGTGCGACAGTACCTCCAGGAGTGCCTGCATCAATCTGGAAAGAGCTTAGGTCCATAGCTCCAAGCTCGAGCTGCAGGAGGCCGGTGCCATTGCCCTCCAAGGTGACCCCTTGCCCGGGAGAACAGTGTGTAAATTGGAATAAATGGGGCAATAGAAGTGCCTGGGCCCAGTCTGAATGAGCCGGACTAGGGGCCCAGACACCCCTGCTACCACCTGCTCTCCACCCTCCTGCCCCAAATCTATTCTCCAGCCCCAAATCCACTATCCCACGGTATAGAAATTCGAGCTTCCACCCTTTGCAGAGAGCATCTCAGGAATTTTGGCACAGTTTCTGGATCCCTGTGCTTTGCACCCATCTCCCTGCCCCAGGGAGATTTCTTGTTGTCCCCCTTGCCACCCACACACGCCCCTCTCCCCAAGAAGGCAGCATTTTCATTAGACTCTCCAGGGAAAGAGCCCAAAGTTGAATGTAAGTGGGACCTGGATCAGGGCCCAAGCAACTGAAGGAGGATGAGTAATGGGCAGAAGCCCCAGCCCAAATTAGGCCCCCCAGGGACATCCTTTCCCACTCTTCTCTGTCCCTGACTTCCTGCTCTGCTTCAACTTCTGTTCCTTTCAGAATTTCCACCAGGGCTAAATTCAAATCCTGACTTAGGAACTTCACTAACTGTGAGAACTTAACCTTTGTAGCCTCAGTTTGTAACTGGGGAAGTATTCCATCTCCTTCACAGCACTGTTTGAGGATTAAGTGGGAAAGTCTAACCTCTACTTGGGCCCAGCACATAAAAACAACCTTTCTCTCACTCCCACCTCTCCTTTACTTGTAGCTTAAGTTGCCTCCTCCAGAAAGTCTTCATGGATTTACTCTTCCATGACTATCTCTCTTCCCAATCCCCGAAACATCAATGGGTTTCTCTTGGGGAGAAGGAAGGGGTACTGCTGAGCTACATGGAGAAAGAGTACAATGCCCTCAGCCCACAGCTGAAGGAGAGGTGACAAAAGTGAAATTTAAGCCCCTTCCTCTGCCCCAGGACTTGGGCAGGCCTCTCATGAAGAAAAATTACATGAGGGTGGGGAAAGGATACAGAATTTAAACATTTAAATACCTAGACTAGCTCTGGGCAATAAAATTTGCAATAATGAACATATTCAGGAGCCATTTAGCTTTTGAAATGTGGCTACAGCAACTAAGGAACTAAATTTTTTATTTCATTTTAAACTAAATTATAAATTTAAATAGCCACATGTATTTAGTAACATGATCAGTGCAGAGGACTAGGGATGGCAAATAGATTTTATCTCATGTGCCAACACAGGACAGTAGGTAGTGTCAGAATCCCAACAGGCTCACTGGGCAGCTTTCTGCATATCAGAAAAAGGCAACCCCCTTCAGGAAAACAAATTAGATAAAGGTGTTCCATCCTGATGCCACCAGAAACCAGGTCAGAACTCCTGCCTCTGGCTGGCACCCTTGTGAAGGAAAAAACCTGCACAACTTATGCAAAGGTTGTGCTAAGATTCTGAGGCCACATCTGGGCTTGCTGGTAAAGAGTGCTGGGATTAACTAGTAATGTCTACTATATAGTCCAAGGAGTGGGGGCGGGGCCAAGGGGGCAACACATGTGAAATGAATTGCCATTTCTGATCTAGAGTCTTTCCAGTCCTGCCTTGACCTCCCTCAGCAGAAAACCCCTGCCTGGTCCAGATGGTCATTTCCACAGCTTCCTGTATCTTCCCCATCCCAGTCAATGACCACACCACCCAGCTGCTTAGCCCCACACCTAGAAATCATCCTGGAGTCCTCTTTTTGCCTCACCTCTCACATCCAATCCATCAGCAAGCCCTGTCAGATCTACCACAATCATTTGAAATCCATCCATTTCTCTGAGCCATAAGCACTTTCATTGACACCACCAGATTCACTCCCCTGAAGGTGTAACAACCTTCCATCCTCTGGTCTTCTGCTACCTCGCTTGCCAACCCTCTTCTCTCCCACCTCCACCCCCACCTAGCCTATTCTCCTCAGCAGCTATCATTTAAAAACATTAGATGAGTCGTCCCTCTGCTCAAAACCCTTCCATGGGCCAACATCACACAGAGTAAAATCTAAGTGCCTTGTTTGGCTTCAAGGCCCTGCATAATCTGGCCCCTCCCCATGAGCTCCACTTCAGCTACTATGTTCCAGCCACACTGGAACTGGAACTCATCCCCATGTAAGGGCCTTTGCACTTGCTATGCCCTGTCTAGAAAGCCTCTCCTTCAACCTTCACTGATCTGCATATTCTTCTGGTTTCAGCTCTTCTCACAGAGGCCTTCCCTGACCTCCACATCTAATACTGCCATCCCTACCTCATGCTGATTACATTCTCCTGTTTTCATTATAATTTCACTATGTGAGTTTATGTGTTTGCATGTTTATTTTCTGTTCTCCAGAAGAATAGACCTTTCCTGCCTAGTTCACTGAGGTATCCCATGATCTAGAAAGGAGCTTGGCATATAGTAAGTGTTCAATGAATATGTTTAAGAATGAATAAATGAATAAACAGCTCCTTGTCATCTCTAAGGCCAGCAAAATCTTTACAACCTGACCCAGAGTCCCCTTCCCCTTCTCTAGGAAAGGCCACGTCCTTCCTGCATACCTCTCTCACACTGAACTCTTCTCTTCTTTCCATACCTGAAAGGGCCTTCAGCCCCAGAACACACAACCACGCCCACCCACAGAGCTTCCAGAAGTAGGTGTGAAGACCCTGCTATCAATATAATGCTCTGGTTGGCAATACTGAGCTTGGGTCCACACACAGCACCCAACACAGGGCATACAGAACCACCTGTCCCTCTCCCAACTTTGAGCAGGCCTGCCCTCCGCCCTCAGCCCCAGCAGGGATGAGCAGGGCAGAGACTGAGGATGGGATGCATGCATAGGAGGTGCACTGAGGGGTGGGGTGGGGTGGTGCATTACCTCCAGGCTGAGTGCCATCTGCCGAATGTAGAGCATATTCAGGTCCTCCAGGATGTGCAATCTGTCCTGCATCTCTGTTCCCTCCAGTGCCCCTCCCCTTCTCAACCCCTCTAGATGGAGAGGGTGGGCATGTACCACACTGCCCCACAGTTCTTCCTCCCAATGCTCCCCTGGCCTTGAAAGAGGTGGGCAGCTCCTGGGCAGAGGGCAGAGGCTACCCCTCTTCCTCTGCACTCCTGTTAGATCCCTGTGGCTGCTGTGACAAACTTCCCTTGCCTACCACTGTTCCAGGGCCCTGGTGGGAGCCAGGCATGGGAGGAAAGGAAAGCGAGGTGAAGTGGGGTCCAAGGAGGACAGGCCAGCTGCAGAGGGGCCTCTGGGCACAGAGTGTCCAGTCTTGCTTTGATGGCAGCTGTTCTCCCAGCTGTGGAAGAAAAAGGCCCTTTCATTACGTCTCTGGCCCCTCCCCAGCCCCCGCCCACATCCCTGGCCCCGTGGACAGAGAATCTGTGTGCCAGTAGGGCCTGAGGGGCAGGCACAGCTGGAAGGGGGCAGGGAGGGGACGCCTCATGCAGGTTCCATAGAGTCCTGGAGTTTGTCTGGAGGTTGGAGCTTTTCCAGAGGGGCTTGGGCTTAGTTTGAGGAAGAGGGATGGAAATGAAGACTTGGGAGAGTGAGCCCAGGGAGTGGGACAAAGGGGTAAATGCGGCCCAACCCGCAGGGCTACCTCTTCCAACTTGGGGTCCCCATCCAGCCCTCCCCACCCTGGGCTCACAATTACCTCGCTTTTCCAGTAGAAGGAAGAAGAGGGAGGGGAAAAGGCAGGGGTGTGCGCCTGTCTGCTGCTGCCCCCGCTCCCCTCTGCGGGCCCCTTCCCTCAGACAGGAAACCAGCCCCGATTCCCAGCCAGCTGGCAGCTTCTGCCCCCCCCCCTGCCTCCCTCCAGCCACCCAATCCAGGCCCACAGAGTCACACTCCCCTGGGCGGCCAGCCCGGTCCTGCAGCTCCGCCCTGGCTCCTCTGCGCTGGCCCCCAAAGACCGGGCTTATCCCGGGGCAGCCCCAGCTCAGGCCCCTCCTCCTGGGCCCCGGGCCTCGCCCCTCATTCTCCCACGCTAGACCCGGGTGGAATTGCTTGTGGGAGACCTGACAAAGGCCCTCTCCTCCAAGTCTACTAGATTCTGAGTCACAGAAGGCCGGGAACACCGGGACGCGGGTGTGAAAGGGCCTTTGTTCTGGGCAGGCTAGGGGGGAAAGGGCAGAAGGCAGGACTGGAATCCCGGCCGAGAGAGTGGGGCGGGAGGAAGGCCCCTCACTTAACCCTTCCAGGTCCAGCAGAGAAAGAGAGCTGACCTTGGGGACAACTTCTTAGCTGTCGCTACTTGCCTTCCTAGCCCTAGCTCAGCCCCTCCGGAGCCTCGTTAGGGAGTTACAGGTAGGGCTCAGACCTGGGCACCGTGGAGGGCGCTGGGTGTGGGAGGAATTTGTCAAACTATAGGCTGAACTCCTCTCAAGCCCCAGGAAAGGAGGCTGAAAGTTTAGGTGTTGTGGGAAAGAACCCCTAATCATTAAAGAGGGACCCTGACACACACACACACACACACAGACTCCCTCCCAGCCCTTCGTGGGAACAGAGGAGCGGATGGGGAAGACGACAGCAAAGTAGACAGACCTGGCCTGGAAATCGAGACTGATGTTGAAAGCTGCCCCAGACGGTTAAGACAGGTTGCAAGATGGAGCTGGCGGCCAGGGAGCGGCCGGGCGCCCAAGCCAAGCGTCCAAGCTGTTGGGGCCCCGCCTAGCTGCCCACCGCCTTTTGCCCGGGGATGCCCAGGAGGGGCCGGGCACATTTTAGGAATCGAGCCTGTGGCCTCTTAAAATGAGGCCAACTGGAGTTTGTCTGGACAAAAGCAAATCATCTCAACAGAGCCAGGGAGTGTCTGGGGTGGCACAGGTCCCATTAACGTGCCGACGGTCCTTCCCTGACTTTTTAAGTCGACAACCGCGGGTTTGGACGCAGCCAGCTGCGTCTCCGCCTCCCGGCGTGCGCGCGGGCGGGGGCAAGGCGGCGGGGGCTGCGGGAGTCCTGGAGGGGAAGGGAAGCAAGGACGCGGGGCTCTCACCTCCGGCGGGTCGCTGAAGAGGCTGAGTCGGAAGCGGCCGCGTTTGAACTCCATCTCCAGGGCGGAGCCCCTGGCCACGGTGACCCGGCTCCGGTGGTTTCGGGAGAACATGCTGGCGGCACGGCGCGTTTGTGAGCCCAGTGCACTCCCCGCGCCGCCCAGCTCTGCCTGGTCTCCTCGGCTTCAGTCGTTCGACGCCCGTCCGCGGGTCCGGCGGGGAAGCTCCGGTGGCCGGGTTCTCAAACTCCTCCCCCGGAGACGACACCTGGGCCTGGCAGGGCGCGGCCCCCTCCTCCTCCACCACCCCCGCCAAAGGCCCGGGCAAGCTGGCTTGGCCCGACAGCCAGGGCACCCTACACCTGGCGAGTACTGTCAGGGCGCATCATCCCTTCCGGCCCGGGTGGCTGGCGCCTCACCTGGGCAAGGGGCGGGCCCAAAGAAGCCCCGCCCCACCGGCCGCCCCCACCTGGCACGCTCGGCTCCCCCGCGTACGGAAAATCCCTCCGCCAGATAGATCGCCGTGGGGCATACTTCAGCTCTTGCCGGGCCCTGGGACCGCGCCCATTCTCACCGAAGCGACTGTTCAACTTCCTACAGTCCCAGATGTTCCCTTCTTCGTCCCTCTACCCTGTTACGCTTCTCTCCCGGCTATCTGCCCATTCCAAGTGGCCACAATTCATGGGGCAGTGCTTAAGCACGTCTTATCACTTGCTAGCAGTAGAGCCCTGGCTCAGTCATGGAACTTTCTGAGCATTCATAGTCTCATCCGTTCAATGGGGATTCTGTATAATCTCCGCTCCTCAGGTTGCTACGAGGATTACGTAAGAGAATGAGCATAAAATGCCCACCGTAGTGCCTGGCACAAGACAAGTGCCCCTTAAGTGGAGCTATGAAGAAAAAGCATGTGCAGCAAGCACCCTTGTGCCCTTGGATGGGGGGAGGGGGCACCAGCGACCTCACCTCCCTGGACCCAGACCTTAAGTGCCTCAAATGGGAGAGGATATGGTGGTGTCAAAAGTGGCTATCGCTCTTTGCTGTGTGGCTGAAACGGGGTTACCATTTTCCATTCAAAAAAAAAAAAAAAAAAGGCGGGGGAAGGCCCTCCTCACTTCCAGAGAACCGAGAGAGAAGGAAATGTCAGAGGATTAGCTTGCTGAAGACACATGAGGAGTCTCCTGGGGACTTCAGAACTTATTGGAGAGAAAGAGAGAGAGAGGCTCCTTCATAGTAGATGAGCTGGAGCCAGAAAAATATCAGCCTTTAGCTTTAGACAGCCCAGGTTAGCATTGCTCTGTTATGGCAAATTACTCAATATTTTGTTAAAGAACTTGACTTAAAATTACTTCAGCAAAAAGGGAAATTTATTGCCCTAAGGAACTAAAATGACCAGCGATCAGGCTTTGTATATGGCTCGACCCTGGCATTCAGTGATGCAAGGATCCTGTCTCTTCCCAACAACTGGCTCTTCTTTCCTCCATGTTGGCTTCACTCTCCACAGCATAACATGATTGTTGCCAAAAATTCTGAGTCTATACTTTTCAGGCTTAAATTTAGTGGAAAAGAGAGCTGTTTCCTGAAGCGCCTACATGTGTCTGGTATTCACTATGGGCCATTTGGGATCATTTATCCCTCCCAAACCAATCTATGTAGCCAGAGGTGTGGCCAGACCTGAAACAGTCACTAGACTAAGGAGGATTCTCTGTCCAGTGGGCCAGGCCTGGACTACTTACACACTCCTGGAGACCAGTTAGAACCCAGTGAGCTGAGAAAGAGAGAGGAGGGGAGAAGTGGTTCCCAAAGACTGTTCCAGGAGACACTTGCTCAGCTTACAGTGAGGGAATGGATGCTGGACAGGAAAAACAACAAACGTCCTCAACTTGCAAAAGTTTACATGGAAAATGGAGTTCTTCTGGTTGGTGGGAAAGGCAGATCAAAAGATTTTATAAAATTTGTGGCCTTTGAGATAAACCTCAAAGGATAGATGAGGTGAAAGAAAGGAAGCGACTATCTATTGTCGCTTCTCTATACCATAAGCTCCCCAGGTCTGTCTTGTCCACTGCTTTATGCACAGTGCCTGGCACTTAGGAAGTACTCCATAAACCATCAGTTGAAGTAAATCAGCAAAGAGATACCTAAAAGAAATCTGAAGATTTAAAAGTTATTTGTGGTCTTGCAACTTTTCTGTAAGTTTAAAATTATTTCAAAATAAATTATATTTAAAAAATAAGGCCAAGAACTTTTCGGAAGGATAAAGTTATTCCTTTCAGCTTACAAACATACTCACATCTTTCCCACTCTAAACAAAGCAAAACTAAAAACAAAACAAAATAATAAAGCCAGTGGCTACTTGCTGTCCCCACTTTCTCCCTACTGGGTATCAGGATGTTGAGGAAACACCACTAGGCCCAGTGTCAGGAAGCTTCTGTTTGAGTCGGGCTCTGTCACTCCCTATTTGATTGGCTAAATCATTTAACTTCTCTGAGCCTCAGTTTGAGGGAACGATAGCATCTCCCTTACAGCACTACCATGGAGATCAAGGGAGAGAAGGGATATGAAAGCAGGTTATAAACTCTAACGCTAACTGCAGGTGATCCCTCTCTTTAACTCCTGGTGATAGAGGACTGACTACTGCCTTCACACCCTACTAGAATGCATCCTTTTCTTGGAGCTCAGCCTGCCCTTTGCAGGTCTGTACACAGCTGATCATAGCCTTCATCTGCTGATACTCCCTGCCTTTGCATGCCTTTCTTGCCTCTCTTGACCTCCTCTTCTCAACCCAGCCTGGCTCATCTGCCTACCCGTCCAGGACAGGTGCCCGCTCAGATGTGTTTCTGGTCCTTTCCTCTTTATCTACTTGCTCTTGCTGGAATGTTTCATCTGTTCTCTTCCCTTTAGGGACCTCTTATTATGCCGATGATACCCCCACTCACATTTTCTGCATTGGCTTCTTCTCTCAGTAGCCCATCTTCATCTGGGCATTCCCACAGGCTCTACAAATGTACCTTAGGCAGAAAGAAATGATTCTCATTTTATTTGCTTCTCTCCCTATGTTCTCTTTATTTAAAACACCTTATTCCCTCAAAATACTTGGGCTAAAAATGTTGAAGTCATTTATTATTGTTGTTTGCTTATTGAACATCTACCATGTGACAGATACTACCTTAGGTACTTTACATTCTAGATTTGCTTTACTCCTTGAAAGAGCCCTGTGAAGTAGGTCCTACTTCATTCCATCTCACAAAATTAAAATCTGAGGTTCAGAGAGCTTAAATAACTTTATGCCCAAGATTACATGCTAATAGATGGTTGTCAATGTAAGAAACGTCCAAATATGTGGAGAATTTTTATGACTTTGAGCCAAACTGATGACAATAGCCAGGAGGCAAAATTTCAACGAATTGAGAAAGTGCTCTAGAGAATTTTGGAGAATTGGCAGCTTATTTTATACATTAGAATCAAAGGAGGAGATGTAAGGAGGTTACGTGAAAACCATTGGTAGACTAAGCAAGTGAAAGAAAGCAAAGCGGAGAAATCTCTGGGATTGGATAAAAAGTAAAACAGAGAGACACACACTCCTTTTACATTGGTGGGTACAGGATAGTTAACAACATTTACAGCACATAGAGATGGTATGTGGGGAACAAGATAACAATGAGGGTTCTGTGGTCTAATGCTTTGGTGCAGTGGGTTGTGCCCTCAGGGGTCCCAAAAAAGGGATTACTCTGACATTTCAAAGGTATGTTATCTTAGATACAAAAAGACAATAGACATGCTCACTTAAGGTAAAGATTGACCTTTTTCGAGGAAGCTATAGGCCTAAGACATGACTATCCGCCATTCTATGTGGTTGCTTTTGGTCTCTGAGTTTGTAGGGCCTGCCTTGAGCTTGTCAGGTTTAGTATGTGGCCCCTTTTTGTCCATATGGTAGAACTGGGATTTGATAATAGGCTTGTCTGACTCCAAAGTCTATTCTCTTAATTTGAATCTCTATAGTACATTGAATCACTATACTATACTATACTTACTGACTGAATTCTCACATAAAATTTTTCGTTGATTCCTTTAACCAATGAAATCTCTTGAATCAGTTCTTTTTTTGTTCACTGCTGCTACCCTGTTCAGATACACATATCATACATATTTAAATATATGTATATAGATGGTGCTTTATTCTAATTATAAATGTGATAAATATGGGCTGTAAGAAAATTCATTATGGATCTAAATAGTGAAAGTTCTCCAACTTCTAAGGATAACCACCAATAATGGTATAGTATACATTCCTTAATTTTTTTCTATGCATATGGTAGCATGTTATGCCTTTTAAAATGGGATCACATCATTTTAAAACTTGCTTTTCTTGTTTCATATATCAGCACATAGATCTACCTTGTTCTTTTTTTTTTTAAATTAGGTAAAACACATTTTATACAAAATTCCATAGGCACGAAAGGGTATTTTATGAAAAACAAGTCTCCCTTCATCCTTGTTCCCCAGTCACCCATCAGAATTGCCATCACCAGTTTCTTGAGTAAACTCCTGGGGCCTCATTTCTTTTAATAGCAGCAGAGCTTCCCGTTATATGGATGTACCAAATCCATACACCATATTATTTTGTTGTTTCATAAGAGGAACCCCTAGATTGTTTTCAGTGTTATTATCCACTCTGATCTAAATTCCATGCCAATTTTATCAATTACTGATCACTCTTAACGTTTGTTAGCAACATGATGGTCCATATTGGACAGATGCACCATAATTCACTTACCCATTTCTCTACTAATGAGAATTTAGGCTTAAACACCACTTGCTCTGCTCCTAGGGCACTTGTGCTGTTAAGCACTTCTGCCGTTTTGCCAGCAATACAATTCCTTATGTATTCTTCCACCGAACTGTGAGCTCCTCAAAAACAGAGGAAAGTGTTCATATTCATCTTTGTATCCTCATAGCCTAGCCTCGAATTTGGTCCGGAGCATATGCTCACCACGCCTGAGTGTAATAATAATTGAATCGCCCGCGCTGAGCTCTAGAATCCGGTGTGGAGAGACGAAATCAGGGGAAAGTCCTGCCCATTTGAGTTGTACCAGCCTCAAAGGGTCCGGAACTTTTGTTGGAAGTATTGTTGTTTCTCTGGGAGGACTTTTAGCCGTAAAGCATGCCCCGCACAAGCATGGTTGCCACGCACCGGAAGTGACCGATTATTTTGCTGGTGTTAGTTCTTCCGCGGGGCGGAAAAGGTATGTCTGCCTGTGTCCCGACCATTGCCAGCCTCGTTTCCTAGCAAGACCCCATGAGTAAGCTGTGGCGGCGCGGGAGCACCTCTGGGGCTATGGAGGTCCCTGAACCAGGTACGTGTAGGTCGATAAAGCATCTTAGGCATTCACAGAAAAGGAGTCCTTGTCTTCCTCTTCGGAGCTTCCAAGGTACTTCGCCACAGGTGGGAGGAGAAAGGCAGGGCTGTTGTTATGGTAACCGCGAGTACCGCGGGAAGAGTGGGACCTCTTAAGGGGTATTGAGTTCTTCAGGATTCTCACTGCTGCGCTCCTACCGAACACCGTTGAGAGTCTCTCCTTCCGCAGGGGAAGCGCTGGAGTTGAGTCTTGCGAGTGCTCACGGCCACGGAGTGCACAAAAAAAAGCACAAGAAGCACAAGAAGAAACACAAGAAGAAACACCACCAGGAAGAAGAGGCTGGGCCCACACAGCCATCTCCTCCCAAGCCCCAGCTCAAACTCAAAATCAAGCTGGGTGGGCAGGTCCTAGGCACCAAGAGGTGAGGCTAAGAGAGCCAAGGTTTTACCTGGGGAACTTTAGGAGCAGGCAAAGATAGAAGGGGAAGCTGGCTGAGCTTTCCAGGAGACTGAGAATGGACACTGACTTAAGGGTCTAGGTTAAGGCAGCAAGAACACTAGAGGGTGTAGAGAAAGCTAGAAGTAGCTACTAAGCAGAAGGGAGACACTTGCTCAGCTTACAGTGTGGTGTTGCTTCTCTGCAGTGTTCCTACCTTCACTGTGATTCCTGAGGGGCCTCGCTCACCCTCTCCTCTTATGGTTGTGGATAATGAAGAGGAGCCTATGGAAGGAGTCCCCCTTGAGCAGTACCGTGCCTGGCTGGGTGAGAAGGATCTGGAGGTGGGGTTTATTCTTATACGTGGTTAAGGGGAGAGGTTTTGTTCGAGATGGGGTGAGAATTTTGAGTATCCCAGCATTAACCTGGGCAAATTAGGGTGCTCCATCTGAACAATTATTTTATCTCTCCAACTTTCCAGATGAAGACAGTAATTTGTCCCCCTCCCCGCTTCGTGACCTATCAGGGGGCTTAGGGGGTCAGGAGGAAGAGGAGGAACAGAGGTGGCTGGATGCCCTGGAGAAGGGGGAGCTGGATGACAATGGAGACCTCAAGAAGGAAATCAATGAACGGCTGCTTACTGCTCGACAGGTAAATTGATTCATTCTTTATTCAGTTACCAAATATATAGAGAGAACCTTGCATGTCCTAAGAACTTTGCTGGGCAGTGGGGAATCAGTGATGGAGAAAAGACAAACAAGGTTTCTGTTCTCATGGAGCTGATATTCATGTGTGTATTGGGGGGATAAATAAGTAAATAATTTTGAAAAGTTGTTAGGTTTATAACAAAAACAGAGTGATGAAACAGAAAGTGGTGGAAAAGAGACAACATTAGATAGGGAGGGATGACCTCTATGAAGAGAAAACATTTCCAATACCAGAAGAGCTTTTCAGGCAGAGAGACCAGCAGGCACAAAAGCCCTGAGAGTGGAACATGCCTAGTGGTCAAGGAGGAAAGTGTGACTAAGACATGGAGGAATTGTATGCAGAGAAGTGATATATTTGACTTACATTTCCATAGATTGCTTTGGTTTCTTAGTGGAGTTAAGGAATGAAACCAGGACAGCAGGTAGAAAGCTGTTGAAGTAGTCATGTGAGAGATGGTGGTGGCTTGAAGCAAGGTGAAGTTGTTGGAGAAAATCAGATGGATATATTTTGGAAGTAGACATTTGTTGGGTGCAGGGAAGAGGAATCAAGGCTAAACCTGGCTTGAGCAGTTATCCAATTGATGCTATCCATTGAGATAAAGTGGTTTAAAACAACAACCAAAACTCCCAGACATGTGCAGTTATGGTACACAGGACAGGCAGGTAACATTACTAATACTCTTTACCTTGAGAGTCAAGGATCTAAAGCTGTAAGTTGGAGACCTGGGAGGAGGCAGTATTAAGGGATCCTGGAGAAGGGTGCACATTCCACCCCTTTTCCCAAGGCCTGTGCTCCTTGAAACCCTGCTTTCTACGTACCCTCACACCCTTACTCCTTACCCCTTCCCAGTTCCTGCGGACCTCGCCTGACCATTTTCTGACTCCATCTGTCTCTCCCCAGCGAGCTCTGCTCCAGAAGGCGCAGAGTCAGCCTTCCCCGATGCTGCCACTGCCTGTGGCTGGGGACTGCCCTGCCCCCGCCCTCACCGAGGAGATGCTGCTAAAGCGCGAGGAGCGGGCCCGTAAGAGGCGGCTGCAGGCTGCGCGGCGGGCTGAGGAGCACAAGAACCAGACTATTGAGCGCCTCACCAAGACTGCGGCGCCCAGCGGGCGGGGAGGCCGAGGGGCTGCTCGGGGCGAACGGAGGGGAGGGCGGACTGTGGCCCCGGCCCCCATGGTGCGCTACAGTAGTGGGGCACAGGGTTCCACCCTTTCCTTCCCACCAGGCGTCCCCACCCCCGTGCCAGTGTCTCAGCGACCATCTCTGTCTGGCCCTCCGCCACGATGCTCTGTCCCTGGCTGCCCGCACCCGCGCCGGTACGCCTGCTCCCGCACTGGCCAGGCGCTCTGCAGCCTTCAGTGCTACCGCATCAACCTGCAGATGAGGCTGGGGGGGCCCGAGGGGCCTGGATCCCCCCTTTTGGCTACGTAAGGTCCTTAACCCAGACTCTCTGCCCTCTCTCCTGCCTGGATTCAGTGTCTTCCCCACCCTATTAAATTTTATCCGGTGTCCCGACTTGTACAGAATTGGGAGAATGGGGTATGGGAGGCCAATTCCCCGTACACACATCTTGCTCCAATCGGAGCTTGCGTCGACGCCAGGCCGCAGGAAGACTGGCCGCTAGCTCCCAGACTCCAACTGACTTGGGATCCTGCTACCTCTTCCAGCAGGATTTCCAGCAGAATTACCTGGCGTGGTTAGGCTTTTGGCGTCTTGCCAAAAGCAGGGCTCGAACCAATCAGCGGGGAAAGTTGCTCTTCTGGACGGCCGTTCATTGGTTGACAATTCGAAGCCTGTTCTGCTGTTTCTATTGGCTGCTGGCGCTGTCTGTCAGGGCCGTGGTTCGAGCCTTACCCCACTCTTTGTCTGTGAAAGCTCTTGTTGTCTGGGAGAGTGGCGTAGGCGCTGCTGTGTATTGGTCACCGGGAGAAGCCTCCGATCCGCTCCTATTGGCTCATGTGCCGGAGAGCGATGCTGATTGGTAGGATAGAGCAACCTGGGTTCTAGTTGGCAGAGCTCTCCCCGGATGGGAGCTCCGACCGCGGAGTGATGGTAGCGGCAGTGAAGATGGGCCGGGCAGGGACCATGGCGGTGGCGGCAGAGGTGGCAGGGGCGGGGCAGCTGGCGGTAGAGGAGGCTGTGGTCTTCTGGGGGCTGTAGGTGGAGGCATGGCTCAGGCCAGCAGCGGGAACAGCAGCGAAGAGGCCTGGGAGGCACTTCGGGTGCCGCAACAGCAGGTATCCCAACAGCTCCCAAAGCCTGTCATGACAGCCATTTATTTCCCTTTCCCCTTTACTGCCCCTTTCTTTTGGAATGGTGGGGATGGGGGAGGAGCTCACGGAGTTAAAGGTACTGTGAAGTTCCTAAATATGCCCCTTCCACTCTTTGTCTAAACTTTGTAACGTAGATGCATGCAGTTGACTTTTCCTGCAGCCTCATAGACCCATCTCATGGCTGCAGTGGAGCTTACAGTGGCTCTCCAGTGACCAGAGGCATAGTGAGGCCCCAGGGAGGCTCCCTGTCTTACAACAGTTATTTGTGATATTTTTCTGTGTGCCTATTGTCACAACAGAATCCAGCAGCGTCTTCTCTTGAGGGAGCAATTTGGAGAGGACCTGGAACCCAGAGTCGCACCCTGGATGCCATCCTTCATCATCCACAGCAATCCCATCTGGTTGGGAGCACTGCTCTGGGTCTCACCCTGCCCCTTCTCTACTCTAGGAAGTCTGAGCCCCGAGGGTGGAAAGATCACCTTGGGGATGGGGAGTGGCAGGCCGTGGGGGATGATGAAAGCATTTTAGCTTTAGAAATTACTTTAAACCCCTTGCCCATTGTCCAAGGCTTTGAGATAGCTCAGTCTTCTGGCTTCTACCAAAACACTCCATTAACAGAAAACACCTTGGAGGCCAGCCTATATGCAAAGCTGAAATTTGCAGCTCTGTATGTCCATACCTTCATCTTGTTCTCTAGACTGATTCTTGCTCTTCCAAATCCTCTTCCTTGGTGACAACCCTTCAGATTTTTGAACACTCCTCTCAGCACCACTATTCTCCCTCTCCATAGATCTCTTAACTAAACTTGATTCACAGGGTGGGATTCTTCTGTATGTGCATGCAGCAGGTAGGGGTGGAGTAGACAGTGCCTTGGGCTAGAATTGCCCTTGAATCTAAGTGCCTCCTTGCTCCCAGCTTCGAGAGCTGTGCCCAGGAGTGAACAACCAGCCCTACCTCTGTGAGAGTGGTCACTGTTGCGGGGAGACTGGCTGCTGTACCTACTACTATGAACTCTGGTGTGAGTCTCCAACGGGGCTATTTGCAGGTCCTTCTGCCCACCCTCCCTTAGACCTCAGAATTCCAGACTTCAAGGACCCTTCTCTGCGTGAGGTATCTAAGACTCTTCCTCCTTACCACCTGCAGGGTTCTGGCTGCTCTGGACTGTCCTCATCCTTTTTAGCTGCTGTTGTGCCTTCCGCCATCGACGGGCTAAACTCCGGCTGCAGCAACAGCAGCGGCAGCGAGAGATCAACTTATTGGCCTACCATGGGGCATGCCATGGGGCTGGCCCTGTCCCTACTGGTTCACTGCTTGACCTTCGTGAGTGACTTGAGACTCCGGGCTACCAGTGGCTCTTCCCCAACTAGAACCCTGAATCATCCCCATTCTTTCTAGACATTTCAAAGCACACTTTCCCTAACAAGAAAGTGACTGCCACCTCACCCCTGGTTGCCTTCAACCAATCATGCCATTCTTTCCTGCAGGCCTCCTCAGCGCCTTCAAACCTCCAGCCTATGAGGATGTGGTGCACCACCCGGGCACACCGCCGCCTCCTTACACTGTGGCCTCAGGCTGCCCCTTGACTGCTTCCAGGGAATGCACCTGCTGCTCCTCTGCTTCTAGCTGCTCTGCCCACTACGAGGGAACAAATGTGGAAGGTGTTTCCTCCCACCAGAGTGTCCCCCCTCATCAGGAGGGTGGGCCTGAGGCAGGGGTGAGCCCTGTCCCCACACCCCTCTCCTGCCGCTATCGCCGCCTGACCGGTGACTCGGGTATTGAGCTCTGCCCTTGTCCTGACTCTAGTGATGGCGAGCCACTCAAGGAGGCTAGGGTTAGTGTCACCCAGCCAGATCTGGGGGACCACTCCCCTTTTGTGCTGCCCCTAGATCCCATGCTCCAGGTTTCTCCTGTGGGGCTGACTTCCAGTGAAGGGAACATCCCATAAGCAGTCTTAGAGGGGGTTACTTGTCCACCAGAAACAGCCCTGGTCCCAACTCCTTGAGTTCTCTGCCTCTTCCCTGCCCTCCTAGAATCTGCCTAAAAGGGCTGGAATCCTGAGGAGAGGAGCAATGTTTGGGGGACTGTGCTAGCTCTAACCCCCACAACATACACAGGAGCCTTTGATCTCATTAAAGTGAACCAGATGCTTGTGGACTTGGGTGGACTAGTGCTCAACTCACTGCACTGCACTTAATCTGACACTGGATTTGGAGGGAACAGGTAATGGCCACTTTTTGTACTTTCTCTGAAAGACAGCAGGCATCCCTAAGGCCTGGATTAAGACCTCTTGATGAGGCAAAGCTGGCAAGAGCAAGAGTTTGGCATGGTTTTTCAATTTATTTAGAAAAATAGACTCCAAATTCACATTCACCCCAGAGCTGTATGGGATGACAGTAAGGAGAAACCTGAGATGAGCTGAGGAGAGTCTGAAACTGGTATCTGAGGACTGGGGGGAAGAAGCTAGAGACCTTTTCCCTCTAGTCCAGAGTGGCACAAGGTGCCTGGCTCCCCTTCCCCCTTCCCCCTTTAGTAGTCTTCAGCCATGGCCAGTAGGACAAGGCTAGTCCAACCATGGAAAGGGCGGCAGCCCATGCCCTTCCCGTCCCAGTCACTGTAGTGCTCCCACAGGAACCCTGTGGCCTGGTACTGCCGCCACACATTGCCCACCACATTGGCACGCAGCTTCTTGTGGAGCTTGGCAGCCCGGGCCTGGTGGGGACCCTCCAGATGCCCATAGTGGTGGAGAGCTCCCAAGGCCAGGTAGTTGATATTGAGCCACACGGCACCCCGCCAGTAGGGAGGATCATGCTCTGAATTGCGCTGGCCATAAAAGGAGCTAGAGGCTGCAAGGGAGCGCAAACCAAAGGGGCTCCAGAGATGACGACTGTCAGCTAGAACATCCAGCAGAGGACCAAGGCGGGATGAGTGGGGGTCCAGCAGCCGCAGCAGCAAGGGAAAAAGACTGACATAGCCCAATGCATCCACATATTGTAAGCGAGGATGGGGCCGGCCCACTACCCGCACTAGCCCCTGAGGGGACTGAGGCTTTAGATGCACGGCTTTTGTGTGGTTCCCAAAGTCTGCAAAGACTCCTAGCTCTGGGGCCCAGTGTAGCTCATCCAGGATTTCCTCTGTCTCCAATGAGGCAGCCAGTGGGCCCAGCTCTGCAGCTGCCTCAGTTTCTCCTAGCTGCTCTGCTAGCCGCACCATCACACGGGCACCTAGTGCCACCCAGCACCGCAGGTCCAGGTGCCGCTCGGTGGCTGAAGGGTGTGAAGCCCGGGGATAGTCATCTAGCCCTGAAGGCAGTGTCTTGGGGTTCAATAGGGTTGGCAAAACTGGGTCCCGGCCCCGCCAGCGGTAAGACAATGGCACTGGCCCTGCCTGGCTCTGATGGAGCCAAGAGAACCATGCATGCAGGCGAGGGAAGGCCCTGCGGAGGAAGGCTAAGTCGGCAGGGTCACCACCCTTTAGCATGTGGGCTACAGGTAAAAGTAGGGTTGGGGGGTTGGCGTGGACAGTCCGTTGCACCAGGAATTCTGGGGGTACCCGGGCTCGAGCCTCATCCCCCAGCACCTGCTCCCGCCCAATCCAGCCATCAGCATTGAGCAGCCCCAGCCAGTGGCCTAGGGCTTCCCGGGTGAGGTAGGGATCCCACCGCTGGACCACCAGCTGGTGAAAGCCCTCGTCCCAGAGGAAGCCTCGTGGAAAGAATGACCGAGAGGGCACTGCTGTGAAGAGAGGGACAGGTGGGAAAAGGGCTGGGGCCACCTTCTGCTCAGACCCCTCAACACTCGTGTCTGGCAATACCAGACCTTGTCCATAGAAGTAGCCAATTCCACCGAGGAGGCCACTGAGGGCGGCCTGACCCAAAGCCTGCTCCTCAGTGCTCAGGCCCTTCTCCTGCAGCCGGAACGTCTTCTCAAATCGCTCTCTAAAGGCTTCAGTATGGCTCTCCAGGGCCTGGGTCAGCAGGCTACCTGCCAGCTGCCCCAGGGCTTGGTTTTCTGCCCGGGCACTGCCTGATTCAAATACCAGCTCCATTGAAAATGGGACTTTCAGTGTCACCTGTTGTATCAAGAACTGCCCTTGTCCCTGTTCTTGCCCACTTGGGCCTCTGTCCTCCCACTTCAGAGATCCTGGCAAGCCAAGGTAGCGTTCAGAGGAGGCCCCTGGGGGCCGATGCTGAAACCAGCTATTTAGGCGACTCTTCACCACTTCTGTCAGCAAGGGAAGTCCTGGGTTGGAGGACCAGAAGACATTGTAGCTTGAAGAGAAAAAGATAAATAGGAAGTATTATTGAGGAGGAAGCAGAGGGTATTACTAAGAAATATGAGGTGATCAGGAGTCAGTATGGGAGGATTTTGGCAATGCAAGGGACTGGAGCCTAGTGAGAAGGAAAATAACTGGAAAGAGGGCAGAGTAGGGGAGAAAGAAATCAAGTCAGCATCCATACCACCCCTACCACCACCCCACACACTCTTCCCCCAGTTACCTGCCATACTTGGGACCAGTATCCCCAGGACTGGTTGGTGCCAGAAGTGTAAAACGGAAGTCACCAAGTTCATTGGTGTGCCCACTGATGAACTTCAACTGCCCCTTAGCTCCAACCTCTGGCACTAAGACTTCCTCGCCATCTGTCACCACATAGAAGAACAAGGACACCAAAGGGAGGGCAGAGGTACCTGGGGCCTGGATGACCACAGAGGACAGAAAAACACAACATTAGATTGGCATTCTCCCTTGAGAATCAGACTTATTGAGGGAAAGGAGCACCAGGTAGGAGCAACATGAGAAACATACATCTGGCAGTGTTGAGGGTCACTGCAGGTAAGCACACAGTGGGATGAAATAAAGAGCCTTGCACATGGTTCTCTGGGAAATAAGAGAGCACTTCTATGTATTATGCTAAGAACACTATATATTATTTCCTTTAATTCTTACAATCTTGTTGAGTTAGGTGCTATTTTTATCTCCATTTTACAGAAAAGGAAACCAGAGATAGTAAATAGAGATGATCTTACAGGCAAGTGTTTAAGGCAGGCAGACTCAGAGCTGTTACTACCCACTCCTCCCCACTTCATACTGCATTCCTGGCAGCAAAGGAAGGGTGGAAGGAGTCTGAGCTGGGGTAACGGTGTCCTGAGACCCTGACCTGAGGCTCTACAGTCACTCTCCAGCTCCAGTCTCCTCCGTGCTGACCCCCAGGTCTCTTGACGAATTCAGTAGTGAGCCTTAAAGCCCCATCCTGGATGTGCTGCCGCCCGAAGGAGAGACCGTCGTGGAACTCCCAGCCATAGGGACCCACTCCGTCTCCCTGCTCACACGTGTGCCTGAGCTTAGGGGTCCCTGGGGCAGGCCCTTGCTGCGCCCACATCAGTCCTGGGGGTAGAATGGCCACGTAAGTCAAAGAGAGAGAGAAAGAATCCTGTCCCTCTGGGTCTCTGAGAACTTCAGGGTCATCCCTCTTCATAACTCTCCTGATCCACTCCTCCCCATTCCTGCTCTGGCATGAAGCTGGGGCATCCAGATTAAGAGTTCGCCTGCCTGCCCGCTGGGGCCCGGTTACCGGTGAGGAGGGGCTGAGCGCTGCGGGTCTTCATGCCAAAGTATACGTGAGGGCGGTAAGTGCCCCAGAAGAGGTGCGGGGCCACGGCGGGGCTCGAAGAGTTGAGAGGCAGCGCGGGGGGCGCGGAGTGCAGCGTGACCGCCTGCCGCGCGCGATGCCACGCCAGCAGCCAGCTTCCCGACAGACTCAGGGCCAGAGGCAGGACTACGATGGCCAGAACGGCTCCCACGACCGTGCCACGGGTCATGCCAACACGGCTGTCCCGTCGCGCGGTGCCGCTTCGAGACGCCCCCTCAGCGGTCCGCGCTCCATCTGCCAGCGTTCCGCGGCGCCGCCGCTCGCCCCGAGCCATTCTGGCAAGGAGGTCGGCGTCGTGAGAGCTCCGGGAGGCGGCAAAGGAGCCCGAGGTCTGCCTCGCCTCCTCGGCTCGAGCGCAGCGCGGGGTAGCCACAGATTTTTCAGCAGCAACAGCCTGCCCCGGCCTTCTGCTCTGCTTCCGCCTCTTGCCGGAAGTCCAGCCCCGCTACGTCAGGTTAAGACACCGAGCTCCGAACCGCTATCGCGGGTGTGGCACAGGGCTAGTCATTGGGTAGGCTCCGCGTTCACTGGGTTAGCATTTATTTGGTGTCCTCACGGAGTTTACAGGCTAGTAGAAAAAAAAAAAAGAAACCAATCTCACACTGCGCTCTTTTAAATATATTTCAAATGTGTGTGTGTATACATATATATGTGTGTGTATGTGTGTGTGTGTGTATATATATACATATATATGTATATTACATATATACATATATACACATATATATATATGTATATGTATATGTATATGTATATGTATATGTATATATACATACGCACCTGAGATGCTTTTACTTTTAACCTCTCCCTACCATGCCCCACTCAGGTGGCTGAAAACTGTGGCTTAGAAAGTTAAAGTCACTTGGCCCTGGCAGGAGACAGAAAGTGGGGCACTTGGAACCCAGGTGTATCTGAATCAAACTGGATCGTTTTTGCTCACTTTCCTAGTGGAGAGTGCTGGAGTGGGCCCAAGAGGAAGCCTTAAATCTGTTCCAGCAGTATCTTTGCACTTTAGACAAATCATATCTCCATCAGTTTACAAGATTCCTTATCTAGATGAACCCTAAAAAGGACAATAATGGTGGTGTGGGCACTTAGAGAATGCATATTTTTTCTTTTCTACAACCCAGGAAGCAAAGGAGCTTAAGGGTCACTTATGTCCAGGCCAGGAAAGGCTGTAGGAAAGGGGTAGCATCAGCATCTCAAGTTGACCTAGAAGAGTCAACATTACATTTGGTGGTGGTTCAGAGCGCTTAGATTCAGTTACTTATTTCTCACCAACAGCTCAGCATACACGGTATTACGTAAAATTCCCTAGGGCAAAAAGACTGGAGAAAGAGGCTGACAATTCCATCATTACATCTAGAATTTACTAAGGGAACTTTCATATAAGGTGCGTATTGGGTAGCAGCAAGACATGAATATCCTCCACACCACATGACAGGCGCTAAGGAGTGTGACCTAAACCAGATAGGAGTAAAATGCCTTATATTCTTGCCTGGGGCTGGGAAAGGTCGATCAAAGTCTCTGAGGGGATTTTTGGGAAGCAATCGCTGTTCTGGCTAGGATCTACCCGGTGAGTCAGGCAGCAGTCACATTAAGGAATAGTCTCTCCTCCACAGAAGGTATTTTCATAAAGTACGAATCCCTATTATCTTTTGAAAAACTCTACTCCATACCTTTATGCTACTCTAGCTATTATCACACCTCCCATCCAAACTCATATATAAATCTAATACTTTATGCTATGCTGCATGCCCACTTCCTATTTCACTATAATCTGATTTCTGGCTCCATCCTGCACTGGTAACTTCTTGCTCATTCAACAATTCGACAAGCCTTCTGCCCAAATTCAGTCTTGTCTTCCTTGCTACCACTGCACCTAGTGCACATCTCTATTGTAACATTTATTGCATACCTGTTTTATTATTCATCTTTGTATCTTAGTACTACTAATCAATTATAAGCACAAGGTAGATGCTAAATGTAAGTTCAACAAATATTTATTGTACACTCTGTATTAGGCACTATGCAAGGTGCTGGGGACGCAGAGAAAACAGCCCCAACTTCAAATTCGCAATCTAGAAATACAGTGCCAGTGCTCGATCCATGTTTATAGCAATGTTTGAACCATCCCCATTTTACAAATGAGTGGTTAAGTCTAGCCAAAGATAATAGCCAATTAACCAGAGCTGGGAAACTCAAATCTAGATTGTATCTTTTCAACTATAACATAAAGCCTCTTGTGTGACCTGCCATTGAGTTGGCTCAGACTCCTGGTGACCCATGAATGAGTAATGTCCCCAATGTCAACAGCCCTGATCAACTCCTATAAACTCATGCCTATGACTTCTTTTATGGAGTCAATCCACTTCATATTTGATCTTCTTTTCCTGCTGTCTTCTATCTTTCTCAGCATTACTGTCTTTTCCAAAGAACCCTGCCTTCTCATGGTGTACCTGAAGTAGGATAAGGCCTCTTACATAACATTTATTTAATTCCCAGTAATGTTCTGGGTGCCTAAGAGATATCAATTTATTCAATCCTCTAAATAATCTTATAAGGTAAGTACTATTATCCCCATTTTACAAATGAGGGGACAGGCACTGAGAGAATAAGTAATTTGTCCAAAGTTACATAACTACTTAAGGGCAGAGGTGGGAGTTCAACCCCAGGTGTTCTGGCTCTTAACTACACTATACTGCTTCCTGATAGTTTTCTTTTTTAAAAGGGAGAGAAAAAACAGCCCTTTGAAGGTAGCACTCTTTTAAGCAAAGAAGCAGTATAGCAATGTGGTAGGAAAGTCATGGAAAATGTATTTGGCAAAGTACACAGGAGCCAATATCTAGAGATCCTTGATTGCCTCGTTGAGCATTCTGAAGTTCTCTAAACTAGTGAATGGCTCGCAACCATTTTTTCCCATAACCTACAGAAAGAAATAATTCTCTATTGCAACTACGTACGTGCAGATACACATGTATGCACATACTTTATATATATATACATCTACATACACATATATTCATAATTATATGCTTAAAACTTAAGTTTCTTAAAAAATACTTCCTATTCCATGTGTCATACATTCTGATACTTTTAATTCTATTTTACTTTGTTTTTAAAAGGCTGATTTACCCTCTAAATTGATTTCATGATTGATACTAATAGGTGGTAACTCAGTATGAAAAATACTTTAAGCACAATGCCTAAAAGTACTTCAGGAACTATTCTTTGAAACAAGTAGTAGTGAGACATATAACCAGTGATGTGCTTTGGAAAGATAAAATTAAGCAGCCTCAAAAATGATTAGAAAAAAAGGAGACTGGTGGGAGAATGCAACAAGGAGAAGAATAGGATTGAAGAGAACATTTCAAGAGCTTTTGTTTAAGACACAATATTCAGAATTTACTGACTAGATATGCAGGAAAAAGGAGAGGACAGAACCAGAGATAATGCTGTAGTTTCCAGCCCAGGTGGCTGGGCAGATGAAGTACCTTTAAAAGTAATGGGCAAGTCAGAGGGTGAGGCTTGTATGTATATGTGTATGTAAGATTATCAATTCTATTTGGACAGAGTGTTGGTAGGATTTGGAGAAAAGTAGGTAATCCGACTATAGCAAAAAAGTTGAGATTAAAGCCAAACAGAAATGTAGGGTTTAACCCAAGAAAGTAGTTCAAGAGGTACCTTGAGAGTTACGGGGGAAGCCAAAATTAAAACGGTTAAACAATGAATGATGGTAAAAAAGTGAAATAAATTCAAGTTTGTCCAGACACCTCCGGATCCTGTCTCGTCCCAGAAACAATGGTTGAATTTGTAGCCACGGGGGGCGGGTGTGTGTGTGTGGCGGGGGGCTCTCTGTGGCTCTCTAGATAATGATTTGAGTGATTAATTCAAGCTTTTCTTGGATAAGTGTCCTAGCAAATCCCAGGCTTTTTAGTCTCTTCCGCGCAGTTAGCGCCCGGCACCAGCGTCAGGCTTGTCCCCGCTCCCCGCCGCGCTCCTTGCCTGGATGTGGGAAGCGAAGGCGGTGAGCATTTCCTGGGCAGTGAGGTGGGCGCCGCGCAGAATCAGGCGATGCCCGTCCCCTGGGGAAGAAACGAACGAATCAAGTACAAGAAGGACAGAGAGGCCCAGGCTGCGGGCGCGCGGGCTGCCTGCCGCCCACTCCCGCCAGACTCCCTCGCGAGCCCACCAAAGAGCACGTCCACGCAGGGATCGGAGCCATCGTGCCTCACGTCCGCAATCACTGAGCAGCTGAGGTTGGTGGAGCGGACCTTCTCGCTACTCACAGCCTGGAGGAAGGTCCTGCGGTGGGAAAGCAGTGTGAGTGCTGGGCCGAGGGGGGTGGACCCATAGTGGGAGGAAGGCGCGCCCCTTCCAATCCCCACTCCCTCCCTCTCGTACCTCGTGGACTCCACGTTCTTCTCAAAGGGGCAGAACTGAACCCGAACCTGCTTGACAGCCCGGAGCCCCAGCCGAGCCAAAGCCGCAGCCATGGTAACCTCCGCCCCGGAAACACTCGCGCGGGCGGAAGTGTCGTCAGTGTAAGGGGCTGTGCGTGGCCGCATTGCCGCAGGCACCAAGTGCCGCTAGGGCGGACTCTCAGGTGCCTCGGATCCGCAGTCCCAGAGGAGAAGGCCAGCCAAAAAGGAGAGGTGGTTTCGGCACAGGGTATGGAGGGGCCCAAAGTAAGCGGTCATCAAATACAACCTGTCGTTCATAGTTATCTTGTACCACGATGAAGAAACTACATAAACCGTGCCGAAACCATTTGCACATGTCTCTGATAACACGTCGGTTTTCTGCAGCCTTTTTCCCCTTCCGTACCCTGCTGTGCCCAGTCTTAAGTGCTGGTCCCTTCCAAGGAGAGTGCACCACCATCACGGCAGGGATTATGCATCTACCAGGGGGTAAACACCATTCAGGTAATTGAAGAATAAACATGTTGAACTCTGAGTAACCAAAGCTTAAACGTGAAGGTCCTACAGCCCAATGTGCTTCAAATAGCTGAAAATAATGGGAAGGGGTGTACAGGGTGATACAGCCCTTGGGACTGATCCAGCTGTAGAAATACCTATTCTACCTCTGTGGTTCCTGATGAATTCAAAGAACTTTGTGTTTAGCCTGGCTCTGAGGACTTAAGAGGAAGTGGCATCTAGGCTCTCCACTTTCTATTGCTTTTTATCTTTCTCTTTTACCTCCTCCCAGCATCTAGCCGTGAGATATATTCACTGATGGGGAATTAGCCGAGCCTCCAGAGATGCTGACCTCCACATTCCAGGCTGTGGTTTTGCTGTTTACTCTGGATTCCAGGTACTGGAGTGATCTTGGATTCTTAGCTTGTTAGCCCAGGCTGTGTAGTTGGTGGTTCTCTCTTTCTTCCAAGCTTCCAATTGTAGGCTTCTTTAACCTGCAGTTCCAAACATCTGGGCTTTTCCGGCCAGAGATGCGGAACTCTGACTTTCTGGCTCCTGAACAGGCTCCTTAGGATTCAGGACTGGTCCCCAGGCAGGAAAGAAAAGGCAAATGCCAACGGGGTCTTCGGTGCTGCCTCAGGGCAAGCCAGGCCTGCTGATTTCCCACCAGGTAAGCCTGGGGGCTAGGTCCTCCTCCCCACAATGTGCTTAGCAGCTGAGCTGTCTGCGCTGAGGGTGCTCCAGGCCGAAGAGGGGGCTCCAAGCTCTCCAAGCTGTTGAGGCTGCTGCTGGGTAATTCCAAGGTCTGGACCTCATTACAAACACCTGGTAAGGCAGGAGTAGAAGGCAGGTGGCTGCTGTGGGGGGTGGGGGTGGGGGTGGGGTGTGCGGCGGCTAAAGCCAGTTAAATGATGAACATGGGGGATGGGGCACATAAAATACTGAGCAAAGAGTCAAGACAGCTTGGAGTTGGGGAAGGGGAGTGACTCACAGCAACAGGGAGGCCCTCTGTGGACTCGAGTCTTGGGCAGTGGCTGCTGCAATAGACACAGCAGGGCCCCATCTAGCCGCTGGAAGATGCTGAGCGTTAGCAGAGTCTGGCGAAGTTCAGGGGACAGGCCCCACCGCTCTTCTTCCAGCAACTCCAGGACCACTCCAAAGTCTTGCCTGAGCTGCAGTGCCCCCTGCAGGCTGAAGGCCGAGGTACAATGTGGCCACCTGACCCTCTTGTCTCTTCAAACTGCTCTACCCCAACTATCCCCTTCCCTTTTCCAGTTCCGTTCATCCCTCTGCCCCTGCCTCCTTTTCTCCCTACCTGAACCGGATCCTATGGGCAAGGATGTGGTCAAGCCAGGCACCCAGGGTGGCTGTCAGTGCCTGGCCCAGGGCAGGGGCCTGGGCTTGGGGTGGCAACCCCTGCAATCCTTGCAACACAGGTTCCAGTATAATGCGGACCACCAATCTGGCATACTCACTAGGAATACTTGGCAGTTCTGGAGTCACAGAACAGAAAGGACAGGATATAAGGATATAGAGGTCCTAATGGAGTGTTTGGGGGAAAAGAGTAAGATTTCTAGCAGGGGAAGTGGGGCACAGGAGGTAAGGACCGGTTTGGAGAGAGAGAAATGAAACCAGGATTTGGAGGGGTTGGGACACTCTTACCCCCTGGGAACCCTGGGGATGCTGGAATGAGTTACCAGGACAGAGACGATGCTGCCAGTACCGACCCCTTGGCATGTGAAGTTCGAAGCCCTGTGTAGCTTGTTTATGACATTCTTGAAAAAAGAGACTTAATGACTGTTCAGGCAGGAGCTGTGGGGATAGGGAGAAGGTAAAAGGGGTTTATCTGTTATGGACTTGTCAAGTTCTGGTGCTTTTCTAAATCTGAGGTATTTAACCAGGCATCCATACAATCCCAGAACAGAATTGTACACATAATTGTATAGGCTCAGCCATTTTCTGAGGAGAAGTGCCATATCTTTTATTGGGTTTTCCAAAAGGTTTGGACCCAGAAGAGATTATGGGAAATCGCATCAGGATTACCCTGCTCTCCTCAGCTTAGTTCAGAAAATGGAAATCGTCCAGGTTAATTTTCTTTTATAGGAACGTTAATGGGAAAAAAAAGAGAAAGACACCCTCACCACCACCAATGTTCAAAAGCAAATGCTGGGGACAGGCTGAAGAAAGAAAGATTTGTACAATCTTTTGGCTGCCATGTATGAAAGAAAGGAAGGAATTGCATGTAGACAAAGAGTAAAGACTATAACTTTCTGAGATTCAGGAACTTTTGGGAAGTCCTTACACTCAGTATTCTGACAACCCACTTGCATTTCTCTAGAGCATTGTAACCTGTAAAGCAAGAAAAGGCCCACGTACTGGTTTGGTTTCTTTGGTGTGATAGGTTTTGTTTTGGGAGGGGGAGAGGACGGCAAAAAAGAGGGGGTCTCTACAATCCATTTTGGAGAAGAACCCCACGAAATGGGACATGTGGTGGCAGGTCTGTGAAGAAAAGACGATTAGATGCCAACAAGCCTGAAGAGAGGAGAGGGCCTGGGGGGCCAGACATGGAGGTTGGGGTGGAGCCCATGTGGCTCCTGGTACATATTCTGACAACAGCCTATGTAAATCCAAACTCTTCCTCTCTTCTTCCAGAAATCAGCACCCCCTTGTTCCTTATTTATGTCAAGGAAATTACCCCTCTTTTAACTGAACCCTTCATTCAACACTCCAGAAATACAAGGTCACACACTGAGACAGTCTTTCTTTCTGGGACATTACATACCAGCTGGGGAGAAAAATCACAACATTGAATTATTCTTTTTCATCCCAGTGCTGTATGTGGTGGAATGCCCAACATTGCAGATGCCCAAGAGTGCAATCACCAGGCAGAGAAGCAAAGCATCAGAGTGCTTTGCACAGTGTTTGGTTCACACGGTGAGCACACTGTCCCTGTTCCTTTTGCTGTCTTCTCACCACAACTACCAAGAGCTGGACTCTTCTTATCCCTTCCATCCTGACCACTGTAGCTGGATCAAACTGTCATGGTCTTCACTGTCCCCATCCAGCTCTTACAGTGGCTCCCTATCACTCATGAGATAAAGCCCAAAATCTGCGGACTGGTTTTCAGTGCCCTCCACATTTGATGCCAACTTGCTTACTCTTCCACAGTCCCTGACCCTCACCCCAGATGTGTGCATGCACGCACACATGCACGCACGCACGTGCACACACAATACACAAAGGGAGCTTCTGCTTTGGTCAGGCCATCTCCCCATGATTCCCCCAGGAAACTATGAACTCCCCACCTCCAGTAACTTCTGCCACTCATCTGAGGCTGCCTAGCCACCAACTTGAGCCAGAGGCCTGGTATGGAGCATCTGTCACCACATGCCCATCTCAGAGCTCCAAGGACCATCACTGTCCACCCTGCTCATGAGGAGCCTGCTTTGGGGCATGTTGAGTTGGAGGAGGCAACAGTAAATTGAGATGGCAGATACAGATGGTAGCTTAGGGCTAAACTGGCAGGGGTGGAGGAGAAGGTCCACAGCACCAAGGCACTGTGAGTGAGCAGGAATGCAGAGAAAGGAGAAGGACAAGGACAACTCCACAGCTATGCTCTTATTCAGGGCAAAGGAGAAATTTGGGTAGGAAGAGAAAATAAAAAACAGACATCTTTCCTAGTAGGAATAGATAATGTGCAAAATGGGGAAAAATTAATATAGCAGAAATTAATATAGCAGAAGAAAATAAGAAATGTTAGAAGAAACAGCCAAGAGTGAATGAAGGTTACCATTGTGGAACAGGAATCGATGGTAGCAGTCGGGGGCAATTATATAAAGTGCTATTTTTTCATTAGAAGCCTTCTAAAATAATATTCTATTTCACTTTTAAACTATGGATATGTATTACTTTAATAATAATACAAATTACATGTTTAAAAAAGAAAGGAAACATTGTATTGAAAAGTAGTAAATAATAGTATTCAATCCTTTATCTTACTTTTTTCTACAAAATAAACCTCAGAGCAGCCAAATAATTAATGAAGGCAAGTTTCACTTTATGAGTAATCCAAATAATAAATGAAGAAGGAATGATAGAATTGGAAAATCACCACTTTGCACCCTCTAATGAAATCGTGGATCTAGGCAATAAAAACCGGTGGCTGTTAACATGACAAAATCAGAACTTGACATGGGGGGTGGGGTGGAATATATAGATGAAACAAAATTGACCATGAGTTGACCATTGTTAAAGCCTCCATGGTGGGAATATGGAGTCCATTTATACTCTTCTATTTTTGTAAATGTTTGAAATTTTCCATAATAACAAAAAATGGGCAAAGCAAGAAAGGTAAATTTAACAGAGACTCCAAGAAGATTCCAGGTCACTGAGATGTTCTGCGACACACACACCGCCCCTCACCACCACCAGCTCCAAAGCTGACCATTGTCAAGGTCCCCACTCTCCTCACCTGGATCTGTGTTGTCAGCTTCCGTATCTCCAGGCCCAGCTGCTGCTCCACCTCCAGGGTCAAGCTTTCCTCTGAAGCTAGGCTAGACAGAGCTGCTGCCTCACGCAGTAGAGGCTTTGGCAAAAATAGGGAGTGAGGTCTGAGCCCAGCCTAGGCTGCTTCCCTCCCCATCCCTAGCTACTCACAGGTAAGTCCTTCTGAATCAGGCGCAGGAAGGAACCTGGGGCCCATGCTGCCAGATATTGCTGAGCTCTGCCCCCAAACCAGAGTAAGGATGTCTGCAGAGTGGAGAGCCCCAGGGCAAGGGGTGCAGGACCTGGGGAGGGGAGAGACAAGTATCCAAGCGGTCATGGAGCACCTTTGGGAGGAGGCGGGCTTCAGAACAGTGAAGGAATAAAGGAGATAAGCTCAACCATTCTGTTTCCCCAACCTCAGCCCCTTATCTCACCTGGAAGCTGACAGAGCAACCCTGACTTGGGTTCTTGAAGGGCATCCAAGAGAGGAGGGAAGAGCTGTTGCAGAAGTTCAGTGGTATGAGAGGATGAGGAAAAGCTGCTCTGGTCACTAGCAGTTCCCAAGGCCTGGCAGAAGCCTGAGGATAAGAGGGCTATGGTTTGATAGGGAAGGGGCAACCTGAGGCTTGTCACTCCCAGTGCCCCTTCCTTCTCACCTTGGTCCCAGTTCCGGATAAGAGACTGATGAAGTAAACTGTGACATAAAGAAGCCAGCTCCTTCTCACACTCCTGAGGCAGGGATGCTAATGGGAGAAATGACCCTGGAGCCTGCAAACAAGGCCTTAATTTTCCACAACCAATGCCCACTCAGTGATGGGTAAGAGTGGAGGCATTCC
>NW_024354499.1:6144673-6157509 GCF_902729225.1 Pteropus medius
CCCCCAAGACTGAAGACTGGGATGGAAAGCAAAACTTTGCCTTGAAGGTTCAGAAGGTATAGCCTAAACCAGAGTGAGGGTAGGGGGAGGTGAGGGAGGGGTGTTCATTTTAAAGGGCCTGCTTTCGTAGTCAGGCTGGCAGGTAAGCAAGGCGACTAGGGAGAAGCCTTCCCAAATGCCCACCGAAACCCATCACTCACCCTGATCCAGTGCCTGACTCAGCTGTTGTGCTGCTACCCTGGGGTCCCTCCAAGGTCCTAGACTTAGGTCCAGACTCTGAGCACAGGCCGCCCACAGCAGGGTCCAGTATTGGTTCCACAGGGCTCCAGCCTCCCCAAGCTCCAGTCTACTGCTGGCTGAATCCGCCACGCTCCCCATCAGGCCCAGGAGCCCTGGCAGCAGCTCCCGCTCCTCACAACACTTCCTGCGGAGCTGATCCCCCAAGCCTGATCCCCTGAGTGCCTCATCTAGGCGACCTGCCACCTGGCAACCCCGCTCCCCAGTCAGGAGGCAGAGCACACGGGCTGGGGGAAAAGGGCGCGCTGCCCCTGGGACATTGCTCAAGGCTTTTTCCTGCAGCTGATGATAGGCCGGAAGCGCCAGCAGCAGGTCGGCGAGTTGGGATGATAGGTTGGGGCTGGCGGGCGCCCGGCCCAGAGCACGGAGCTGCATCTCGATGACAGCATGCAGGCGCTGGGCTGCTAGTCCAATGGAGCGAGTAAGGAGTAGTGGCTCGGGAGTCTCCCGATGGCCGATTTTCAGGACCGCCCCTCCAGAAGGCTGCAGCAGCAGGTCGCGGCACAGCGGAGGCAAGGGGACCGGGCAGGGGGGCTGCGCGCCGGGACTCAGTATACTCAGGAGGCGCACGGCCGCCTGTAGGTGGCGGGCGCAGTCCCGGGCTTGGAGGAGCTGCTCCCGCTCACGGTGCAGCCGCAGCAATACGGCCCGGAGACGCTGCAGTGCAGCGGGGATCGGGCCGCCGGCGGCGACCTCCTGCCTCCAGTCCGCAGCTCTAGCCTCGTGGTGCTCTCCCGCGTCCGCCGGCGCCTCCCACCGCGACTGCCTTCCCGGAGCTCCTCCAGGCCGTGGGTCCGAGCAAGGGATGCTCCCGGCAACCGACAGCGCAGGCCAGCCACGAAAGTCCCAGCCGACAGCGCCCGCCCGCCTTCTCTCCCACTGCTCCTCACCAGCGCCTCCGGCTTGCGCCCACGACGGCGACACGGGAGCGAGCGGAGGCAGAAGGCCACCCGATCGAGATGCCTTGGCCATAGGGCGACGTGTCCTGAACGAACCTAACGATTCCTACTTACCCGCACCGCCCAACGCCTGCCGTAGCCCGGACTCCGCCCTACCCCTAAAAGCCGTCATCTTTGGCCCGGGAGGCGCAGGGACCCTCCTGGACGCTCTCGCGCTCCGTAGGCGGAGGCTTCTGCCCCTAACAAAGATGGCTGCCTACTCTGCCCTACCCCTCCCCTCGGCAGACATCAAATACTAGATTATCTTTCACTTTCGGGTCACTGCGGACGGGAGATGGCGCCGATTCCCAAGGTAGTGAGGCGGATCAATCTAGGTGAGCAGGTGTGACAGGGCAGGAGTGGGTCCAGGAGGGTTGGTGCGACCCCACTTGGGTCTATCTGTTTGCAGTAGGATTTTGAGCTTCATGCGGTGGACAGAGGGCTCCCGTCAATCCATCCTTAGTCCTCCTGACTCGCTGTGGCTTTCCTTTCCTGTAGACTGTCCTCTGAGGCCTGGCTGCCCGCCGGGAGTGGCTGCTGTCCCCAAACTCTGCAAAGAATTCGGTCCTGAGGACTACGGCGAAGAGGTAAAAAGGGATTCCTAGCTCCCCCCTCACCCTGTTTAAGTCGGTCACGCCTCTTTTCAACCGTTGTACTGAGCCCAGCCTCGGCCCGGCTCCGCGCTGGGCTCTAGCGGCTCTGGAGAGGCGTTGCCTCGGGCCCTGCCCTCGAGGAGCTCACGGCAAGTGGGAGGCGGGGGGCGCGGAGACCTGGGATGACGCTGCCGGGATAAAAGCCTGAAGTGGGCAAGGTTGGGCAGACTAGGGTCTCTAGATCTCTAGAGACTAGATCAGAGACTCTAGTGGGTAGGAGTTCCTTGGGGGAAAGTTACTATTAACGGAGGGAGCGCTGTGAGCAAAGACACTAAGGCAAGGAAAAGTTAAAAGAACTTCATTGACATCAGACCTGAGTGGAGAGTTTGGTTGGATGATGTGGGAAAGAAGGCAGCAAGTGGCTTGAGAGGCCTCGCCCAACACCGGGGTTTGGATGTCCCCAGGTAGGTGATAGGGTTATTGAGGGAGGAACAGGATCATATTTGGGAGCACTGAGAAACTATACTTCCAACTGCTTCTAGGTTATCTCTAAAACCTTAAACTCACAAGTCCAGAAGTTAATTCATATTTACAAATTGGTTGCTTTTCTTCTAATCTTAGTTTTGGTAAATAACACAAACTTCTGTTCAGTTGCTTAATCCAGAAATCTGAGAGTTGTTCTATCAATCCCTTTCCTTTACCTCACACATTTACCTCTCAGAAGTAGTTACTAAAATCTACATCTGAAATGTCTCTTGAATCAAACCCATCATTTCCATTCCTGCTCTGGTTGCCACTGCCTTAGTTCAAGAACTCGTTCTCTCTGGCCTGAACAGTTGTAAGGGCCATCTAACTAAACATCCCACCCCGAGACTTCCCCAGTACTATTTTATTTGAGTGTTTCACTCCCCACATCAGGTCCACTCCCATCACTAACAGGATAAATTTCAAATTCACTGGGTCACATAGTTCTTCAAGTACAGCTCCTGGCTGCATCTCTATTAGAATAGCCTACTCACCAACCTCTCTGCCTTTGTTTATTCAGCACACAGTCATTGAGCACAAACCAACCGGCACTGTTTTAGGCTGGGAAGGCAGTAAATTAAACAGACAAAATCCCTTTATTAAATGGTTTAGAAGTAGCTAGTGGGGGCAGCCAGTCAAATAAAAAATATAGTATGTCGAATATGAGAAGTGCACAGGAAAAGCAAGAAAGAGGATAGGGAGCACTGCATGGAGTTGAGAGAGTTCTTGTTTTAAAAGGAGTGGTCAGAGAAGGCCTCCCGAAGAAGATTTAAGTAGAGAATCCGAAAGGGACAAAGGATTGAGCCATTTACTGCAGAAAGAGCATTCCAGGAGGAGGAAATAAGTACAGCAGCCCTGAGATGTTAGATGTGTTGTAGGAACTTCAAAGGAGACCACAGTAGCTAGAGGAGGGCGACAAGAGGGTAGGAAATGATTCGTGAAGGTTTTGGGGGGCCAGGTCATGTATGTAGTGAATTAAGAGAGCAGCATAGACTATATTTGGGATGGAGTCTTTTTTTTTTTTTAAGATGCCTGACTGGACTGAGTAGGAAGAGAGAGATTGGAGATATAGTGAAAGACATTATATATTTGAGTGGCACATTCTGAGGAGGCTGCCTAAAACGCGTCCAGAGCATGCATTATTTATGCTTGAGTTCCAGTTAGGAAGTTGAATTTGAGACTAAAACTTGATGAAAATGCCTAACAATGTAAATGAAGATGCTGTTGAGTCAGGACTATCTCCTAAGGGGAGCTCTGGATCTAAAATTGTTTAGAAGGTTGACTATACCTACCTCACTGATCTAAAGTCCTGCCTATGCATTATTTTAGAACTTTGGAGTTTCATGTGGCTTCTAAGTTTCTCAGTCAGTGGGCCACCACCTAGTTGAGGTCTGCTCTGTTTAGGCCTGATTAGGCCACATAGGGAAGTGATGATTCCTGTCCCCTTTAGTTTATACCAACTGAGGAAGCAATTCTCATCAGAACCACAGAATGTATGGGCCAGGCCTTGAAGAGTTTTGTCTCATTTTGTGATGAGAAAGCTGAGATCCAGAGAGGTTAAATGACTTGTCCAAAATCAAACAGCAAGGCAGTGGCTTAAGTAGAACTAGGATGCAAGCAGCTCTACTCCAGCGCAGTGCTCTTTCCAGTTCAATGCTGCCTCACCAAATAAGAGACCGATAAAAAGCAATGAATGGTAAGGCTCTAAATTATATAAAACGAACTATGTGAACACAGCTTTGTTGAGAGAGTGTAGAGATAATTGGAGATGAAAGAGGAGATAGAATTGGAATTGGAATTGGACCTTGAAGGTGAGACAAGACGTGGCGAGAAAGAAGCTCAGAGCCAGGAGAGCTTCTAGGACTGCTGGGGGAAGACCCCAAGGTCTGGAAGAAGCCTGATGGCAGAGGGAGAATGGCAGGGGAGGATTGCAAGGAAAGATTGGAAAGGTCAGCTGGGGAACTTTTTAAAAGGCTCCAAATCCCAGGCTGGGGAGCTAGATTTGATTCTACCTGTGGCCCTGGCAGTGGGGGATTACTGGAAGTTTTTGAGTAAGGGAGTAATTGTTGAGAGCTCGGTCTAGGGGAGAAACAGATGAAGCGCAGGGGAGAAGCCAGCCATGAACTGCTATACTCGTATAAATGTGAGGTAGCTGCTATATGGGGGCTTTCATATTCAAGGATATGACAGGGGACATAGCTGGAAGATCAGGTAAGGGGGCTCAATTTTAGGGGCTTCAGTGTGACTGACCTAGCGGCAAGTCAAGGGGAGGAGATCCTGGGCAGTAGAGAAGACTGGGCTGAACATCACACTCAACCTTTGAGAAGACTGGGCAGTAGTGAAGGGAGATGATACATACCATGAAAACTGGGAACAGTGTGTTTGAGGTGCTGACTGGCGAGGTTGGCCAGTAAGGTTTTCCAGGCTAGGTGGCTGGTTTGTGGTTGTCATAGTGGAGGGCTCAACCCAGCCAAGCCCCTTGCTCTCTCCCCGAGCTCCCCCCAACACCAGCCTCCCCTCCCCTCCCCCTCCCAGGACATAGTGGATTTTCTTCGACGGCTTGTGGAGAGTGATCCCCAGGGCCTGCACCGGATCCATGTGGATGGGAGCAGCGGGCGGCTGCAGCTGTGGCACCATGGTGGGGAGTGCAGGGGCCGGGCCCAGGGATCGAGGCTGGTACCCTGGGGAGGGCTAGCCCTCAGATGCTTCTCTCTCTCATGTTCTTCTTTCTTTTCCTTCTGTTTCTCCCTCCTGACAGATTACCTCCTGGACCATTTCTGTGATGAGGGGAAAGCTGCTAGACAGAGTGACAGGGACAAGGGGGCCAAGGGACTGGGTACCTACTGCAGTCTCCAAAAGTCCTTCCTGTACCCTCCCCAAGGGTCTAAGTCCTGCCCTCAAAGACCCCCTTCCTCGGCATCCTTTCCCAGTGGCTCAGACAGCCTGCTTCAGGTGGCCATGCCCCAGAAGCTCCTACTGACTGAAGAGGTGAGACTGTTTGCAAGAGGCTTCACCTCCCCTAGGATTCTTCCAACCCTCAGATTCCCATATCTATATTCTCCCCTAATCTGGATCTTTTAAGGTGCTTTCATACTGCTTGTCTCCCTTTTGCTTTCTCTTTCTCTTTTCCTGTCACCTGCCTTTCCTCCTCCAGGAAGCCAACCGCCTGGCTGAGGAACTGGTGGCTGAGGAGGAGCGCATGAAACAGAAAGCAGAGAAGAAGCGACTCAAGAAGAAGGTAGCTGGAGGGCAGAAGGAGCGGGAGCTCAGAGGAATTTAGGGGAGGGAAAGAGAGAACTCAAGGTGGCCTGCAGTGGATCCTCTTGTTGGGGGAACCCAAGATACTCAAGGACTGGAGGGTCTCCCAGAGGCCATGTGGTGCAGCAGTTCCAGGATCACACAATACTGCTGGGTTGGAATCCGCCTCCTTCTTACTCTGAGACATCTGCCTGGTGACTCTCTTGTTTGCTTTTTCACCTGTAAAATGAGAGTAACACCACCTACCTCATAGAGTTTTAAGAATTAAATGAGATAGTGTATGCAAAACTCTTAGCTCAGTACATGATGTAGAGTATATATTATACACATGAAGAATTGGTCTCAAGATACAAATTGTGTGTGTGTGCATGTGTATTTAAGTATAGTGCCCAGAACACATCCTCCTCATTATTATTGCAGCGCCAAAAGGACCGAAAGCGGCAGGAGCGCTTGGAGCAGGATGGTGGGGAGCCCAAGGTGAGTACTAAGAGCACCAAATGCCAGGAAGGGGGAGGCTGAGAAGACAGGCTGCTCAAGGCCATCTCAACTCTGTACCTGTCCACTTTCCCTCCAGGCCGAGGCCACCCCAGATGGGGATGGGAGTCCCCCATCCAGCCCTGGGAACCCAGCTCAGGGACAGTGTGGTGAGGAAGAGGTGAGAGGCCCCTTCCTTCCCTTCTTGGTCTCTGCCCACACCCTCCTTCCCCTTCTCCTGGACATACTTCATCCCCACCCCCTCCCTACCTTTTCTTTCTGCTCACAGGACCTACTGGATCTATCCAGTACTTTCGTGTCTCTGGCTTTGCGCAAGGTTGGGGATTGGCCCCACGGTGCCCTCAGAGAGAAGGAACTGAGCCAGGAGCCCCAAGGCAAGAGCCTGGGCCCCCAGGAGAAGATGGGCCAGGAGGAAGGGAGCTCTCCAAGAGAAGAGAGCCCCAGGCAGAGTCCTAAGGCAGAGGTAAGGTGGGGAGAAGAACCTCAGCTGGAATCAGCGAAAGGGGTGCCAGAGGTCTCTGGGAAGTCATAGGACCTAAGAGTTGAGGGCAGTGACCAGTAGGAGTTCTCTGGCCCCAGGATTGAGAGACCTGAGGTGAAGATGCATCACTGTCACCCCGACCCTTGGCTGGTTTCCTCTGCAGGAAGGTAGAGTTGATACCATCTTTCAGAGCTGTCATGAGGACTACATGAGTTGGGTGATACTAACTGTAATGTTAATTATCTGAGCAAAGAAAAAGGGTTTGAGGAGGCTGAGGCCTTGGGTCCTGTTTGACTTTTCTCCCTGTCCCTAGGCACCTCCGGAACTGCTGACAGCTGCCTTACAGCAGAGCCAGGAGCTAGCAAGTGAGATTCTTTCTCTCTCTGTCCTTGCCCCACCCTCCCTGGTAGCCCCATATGAACCTTCCCACCCTCTGTCCTCTTCAGAGCTGGGTACCGATTTTGCCCAAAATGGTTTCTACCACGAGGCTGTAGTCCTCTTCACCCAAGCTTTGAAGCTCAACCCCCGGGACCACCGGTAGGTGGGGCTTGGCCACTGTGCTGGGAGGTCAGGGCAAGGCAAGGTGTTGAGGACCCGGACTTTTGGTCACTCTGTTTTCATCAGGTTATTTGGAAATCGCTCTTTTTGCCATGAGCGGATGGGTCAGCCGGTGTGGGCCCTGGCCGATGCTCAGGTGGCCCTTACCCTGCAGCCTGGCTGGCCCCGGGGACTCTTCCGCCTGGGCAAGGCCCTGATGGGACTGCAGGTAATGGGTCTGATATTGGAAGCATAGGAGGAATTTGGGTGGGATGGGGTGAGGATTAGGTCCACACTGACATTTTCTAGGTGAACTCTTAATAGCACATCACAATGTTAGTAGTACTAGGAGCTGGGGCCAGTTCGATACCTAAACTTTCCTCTTTCTAATCCCTCTGGGACCATAGCGCTTCGAGGAGGCAGCAGCTGTGTTCCAGGAGACTCTGAGAGGCGGATCCCAGCCTGACGCAGCCCGGGAGCTCCACTCTTGTCTTGTGCAACTCACTCTGGTAAGGGAACCAGGCCCACTCATGCCGAGGGGGCAGCAGGGAGAATTGGTTAGCATTGCAACACCAAGCGATGCTACCTCTGCCTCAGTGAGTAGGAGGGGCAGGAATGGATGGAATGAGGGGCAGGGGCTGTGCTGCTGGAGAGGAATATCTGATGCCCCTCCCTTTCCCTTCTCAGCAGGATCAGCAAGGAAGAATCCGTGCACCACCTCTGCCAGCTGGGTTCCCCCAGCCATTTCCTCACACTGAGCCTGGGGCCTCAGGCCTCCCCTCCTTTAGTCGCTTACAAAACACTGCTCGAGGGGCCCCTGGCCTTCTGTCTCCACCCTTGCATTATCCACCATGTCACCTGAGCCCCTCCAACGGGCCCCTCCCTCAGACCCAGAGTAGAAGACCCCGTCCTCTCCATCTCCAGAACCCTTCAAAAGACTGGGGCATCCTGAGACTTGGGCCACAGCATCTACCTCAGGCCAGATGAGGGAGGACCTATTCCTCATAGGACAAGGCCATGTGTACATCTCACAATGACGAGGAACACTGTGTGATGGCCGTTCCCTGCATATTTTGAGACCTTGTACCCTAAACACATCGTTAAGAGACACCCCTGGCAGTCATTCCTCTTGCCACAGAGACCTTCTGATTTGAGAAAAAAGTGCCCCACATCCACTGAAACAGCCTTTCTTTGGTTTTCGAGCAGATGGCTTCTTCTGGGGAGAGTAAGGAAAAATAAAATCCACCAAGGCTCAAGAAGGGAACTGTACAAAAGTTCAGGTTTTCAGACTACAGCAGATCCGGCAGGGGATGTTGAAGTTTGCTCCGCCCTTGGCCCTGGGGGACTCATTCACCAGCCAGAGCTGTGCTCAAGAAGGGAGGAATGGTGATGAATAAGGCCAGGTCCCACCCTTCACCTTGATGGATGCTCATCTCTTCCTGATCCTGATTCCTTGCCCTGTTTTCTCTAGTCCCAGAGTCCCAGCCCCTCATGTCCTGTTTCCTGTCCACATTTCTGCACATTCTGACCTCTCCTTTGCCCAATGGTCTGATGCTCACCTCCTTCCGACTCCTTTGCCAAAGGTTTGCATTTGGGAATTCCCTTACCAGCTCCTGCCTGGAGCTGGCAGAGCCCATCTCTACACTTCCCCGCGGCTGGCTCTGTGGTGCCCAGGCTGCGCTACCTTAGCCATGCTTTTTCTCTACTCCAGTACTGGGCAGTGTAACTAGCCTTTCCCAGTGTGCATTTACTCAGTTTTCCCACCAAGGGTCACTGCTCCAGAGAAGACTATAATTCTCTACTTTCTGTGTAAGAATCACGAGGTCCTTTTGGTTTCTCCTCTGAGATCCTGGCAGCTGCCCTGGCCAGTCCTCCCTAGCCCTGCTTGGGATTCTCAGCTTATTTAAATGTAGATCTGTAGGGGAATTTTTGGCCTCCCAGAATCCCTTTCCAAGAAGAACCATTCATCAAGATGATTCTTGCTGCCCTATGGGTCTTGCTCAACACCATTCACACCTGGAGATAGGAGGTATTGAGTCACCTCCTTTACACAGGGCTTTCCCAAATTCTTTTTATTGTTTATGGTCGGAACCCCCTTAAATACTGTATAGCAGGATGAAATCTGCCATTATTAGTTGTGTCACCTTGGGCAGGTCTCTCAACATCTATGCTTCAGTTCCCTCATCTGTAAAATGGGGGCAGTCCCTACCTCACAGGGCTGTTGTGAGGACTGAAAGAAAGTGTGAGAAAACATCTACCAAGTGCTTGGTACATAGTGGCTGTTAAATAAATCAATTTTTATCTGCAACTGTCCTACATATTTATGATTTTCATGGTGGGAAGAGAGGACAAATGAATTGCTGCTTATCTCATAAAATAGAGTTCCTGGGTCTGTGGTTCTCAAAGTGTGGTCCCTGAATCAGCATTATCAGCGTCACCTGGGAACTTGTTACAAATGCAAATTCTTGGCGCCCACCCTAGATCTAAATCAGAATCCACAAGAGGGAGACCCAGCAATTTGTGTTTCAGTAGTCCTCCAGGTGCTCCTTATGTACCCTGACTTTTGAGAAGCTCTGCTCCTGGACCTAGCAGAAGAGACGCTCATCCAGAGGCCATTTTGATAGGGTAGGTTTGAGTTTTGTTTATTCAAACCTTGATTCCAAGAGGTGGCAGCACTGGTCTATAATTTAATAAGCCTAAAATTGGTGGGGGTTATGGCTCAGAGCCAATTAACTTGACTGGCCCCCACCTTCCTGAATAGAATTATTTGCCTTGGAAGTTCTTCGCTCATGCCTGACTGGAGAGAAGTGGTATTTAAGGGATGATATTACAGTGACTCCATCAGAGGCCTGCCCATCTGGCCTCCTTGTTCTAGGAGACTTCTCTGGGCTCTTGGCCCCTCAAAAATGGCTGCCCACCACTACTGCATAGTATCTGCCCACCAGTACTGCATAGTCAGGCTGAGTTGGCTCCTTGCTTTTCCGGCCTCTCAAAGAAATGTCCCCTCCCCAGTACCTCTTAGTCTATCCTACATTTCTCTAAGAGCCACAGAATTCGTGACCTTGCATCTACACTCACACTGCTAACTGGTAGGGTTCTGACCCAGCAGCCTGAGTTCTGAGTCTCCAAGGCTGGAAAGCAGGGTGACAAACTATCTTGGTTTTCCTGAGACTGAAGGATTTTCTGGGCTGTGGGAGTTTCAGTGCTAAAACTGGAGAAGTCCTGGGCATACAAGAATGAGTTGGTCACTCTAATGTAAAGGTTCCAGAGTGGTAACCTTTAGAAGGGGATGGGGGAATACGCAAGGGGTCCTGAACATGAAGCAGGGGACGCATGTATGTGTTGTGTGTGTGTATTGAAGAGGCAACACAGATTCAGATACTTTTGTGCATAGTGGTGACAAATTCTTAGCTTTATACTAGTTGTCATTGTCTGTTTCTGTCCATGATGCCCAGGTTTGCAATGATGTCACTGCAATTTTTGGTCATTTGGGGAATCACATTGATTCCTCTTTCCTGGTAGCCGCCCTCTCTTCCCCCAAGTCTGGCCCTCAATTCTCTCTGCCCTTACCTTTTCGGTGACCAGAAATATACTACTTCCTCAGTCTCTGGTCCACCCCTACACATGCAGCCAGGTTAGCCTGCCCTAAACATTGCTGTCATACCTCGTCTCTACCTCAAGGACCATGCCATCTGCGGTATATTGCCTAAATTCTTACCTTTGGCACTTCTCCCTTGCCTCTTTCTGTAAACACTTTTCTTGCAATTGGGTCACAGCTATAGGGACAGAACCTGTAGTGGCCAAAACCATGAGCTCCTGAGTCAAACAAGCTGGTGAGTCCTGGCCCTACCACTTAGAAGCTTCATGACATGACCAAGTTTCTTTGGGCCTTCTGTGATTCAATCTCTCATCCTTAAAATGAGATTAAAGCCCCCATTATCTCATGGGGGCTTAATCCATGGAAGATTGTGAAGATTGATCCATGCAAGTTCTCATTAGAACTGCTCAATAAGCGGTAGCTTATTGTTTGAAAATACCAGGTTCCCTTCTGCTTTCCAGCCTTGTTCACCCTTCCTTAAATATCCTCTTCTGGGACCTCCATTTGCAACTGAGGCCCTAGCTGAGCCCTCTCGAATCCTGGGTGGACTTTTCCCAGAGCGTCCTTGAGAGAGCGATTGTAGCACCTGGGCAGACTCATGGGAAGGTCTGAGGAGGGTGAAGGTACTGACAAACGAGAGAGGGGAAACAGCAAAGACCTAAGTATAGTCTCCTGCAGATCCTCTGGGAAGGCCAGGCATGCAGGAGGGCCTGTAGCCACCGAGTGCCCCTCTTCCCTCTCCGTCACACTACAGGATGATTAATCACCGGTGGAAAAAAATTAAGAAATGTCCGCCAGCGGAGGTAGGCTGGAGGTTTCCTCCAGACAAGGCAGCCAATCCAAGCTCCGCCCTCCACGGGCAAGGCCCGGCCATCCCACCCTTCTGCCACTGTCCCACCGGAAACATTTTCTGCCCAGCTTGGGGCGGAGGGCCCGGAAGTAGGGCTGTACTCCCTCTCTCGGCACACATCACTTTGTGGCCCAGCGTAGGGTTCTTCCAGCGGGGGAAGGGAGAGGGGTCAACACCCCATTAACAAACGACCTCAAGGTGGGGAAAGAGGAGTCAGGTAAGACGTCGTCACATTGGGGGCCAGACTAGAGGCAAGGTCTCCGAAGCGGTGGCAGATCAAAGACTCGGTGGAGTCCTGCGACCCACGCGGCTAGTAAGGGCGGGGAGTCGCCCGCAGTTACCAGAGTTCCATTCCCTTGCCCTCAGCTGGGAGTCTCCGGGGCTCTGAAGGTTAGCTGGATGAATGGGTACAAATCCTGACCTAGGCGATCTTCCTCTGCAAAATGGCCATAATTAAATCATCTACCTTATAGGGATGCCATGAGGGTTAAAGGAAACTGCATTTAAAGCGCTCCGCACGCACAGTGCCAAGCGCGGAATCTTCGCAATAATCAGCAGACACTGCTCTTTATTGCTCCAGGCGCGGGATTGAGGCGTGGTATCGACTTTATTCTTAAGAACTGGGAAAGATGGGCGTCTCGACTTGAAGAGGCTGGGGTCGACACCCTCCCTCCACCCCGCAATCCGGACAGGGAGCGGAGGGCGGAGGCGAGGAGTCCAGGGCGCCAGAACCCGGAAGGCGGCTTGGCCTTCAATCGTCCACCTGTATCTCCTCGTCTGACAGGTGGGGCCTGGAGTCAGGCCGTGCGGGGCCGAGGCCAGTTGCACAGTCGGGCAGCGCAAGGCGGCCCTGGACTTCGGGGAACAGCGTGCGCAGCGAGGCCACATCGGCGCGCATCTCCTCCACGTCCCGCTTGAGCTTTGCGCGCCGGTTCTGGAACCATGTGACAACTTGCGCATTGGCCAGGCCAAGCCTCGCTGCCAGCCCGTCACGCTCAGAGGGAGCCAGGTACTTCTGGAAGACAAAGCGCCGCTCCAGCTCTAGCACCTGCTGCGCGGTGAACGCGGTGCGTGACTTTCGCCGTCTGCGGCCGGCTGGGCCGGGACCCAGAGCGCCCGGGGCCGCGCGGTCTGTGGAGATAGGGCAGGAATCAGTCTCCAGCCTTCGTGAACCGGGCTTCCACCTGGGAGGAAAAACTAGGGATGGGGTCAGGCCCAGGGTGGGGGTGAGGGGACGGGAGTCAGACTGTAGTCCATTACCGAA